>NW_010183068.1:3881-32946 GCF_000695765.1 Mesitornis unicolor
CTTAAGAAATCGTTGTGCATTTTAACAAAAATGCTAGTAACCTCACTCCCCAAGAACACATCGAGAATGGGAACGGGCTCTGGCCCCACAGTTGTCCATTATGTGATGTGGATGTAAAGACTTAAAGACTTACAGCTCATACTTTAAACGGTCAGGTGTCTAAATCTCCTCCTGGTATTTTATGTTCCTGACTAGCATAGTCCTTACTTAATGTATTCAGCCTTTCAACTTAGAATACTTAATTCATAAGTCAAATGCTCACTTATGGCATTTCAATTTCAACATTTGTTGTTTCATGTCTTCCAAGGATTTTGTTAAAACTCTTGATAAAAAGTTCCTGTTGTTTTAATACTCGGCTGCATTTAATAAAGTCCCAACAAAGTATGTGTTGAAAGAACATACATCTTGAACTATTGTTGCTTTGTGTTGTCCTTACCTTTCATGAAGGATAAATTGGTATTTTTTATTTTCTATATAAACACACTGTTTTAAGATAGATTTATGTAATGCTTATCAAAATCAGGGATAACAACACATTAGAGGGATTAAGTGTTAAGCACTGAAGAAAACATGATATTGTGCAAATGTCAAAAATGCAAAATGCTACTGAAAAGGCTTAAAAAGACAAAGAAGTAATATTTTTGAGCTTCTTCCCTATTGTGGGAACTGTGTATTAAATATTAACACAACTTACGGAGAAGATGAATCCCTACCGTGGAAACCTATAGAGAATTGAACTTTGTTACAAAAGCCTCAAAAGTTGAGAGGGGAGGTTGTTTGGGATTTTTACATTACAATACAGTAAAAATTTTCCTTTTATGTTTTTAGCCTGGTAATATTGTATACAAAAGCATCAGCAGAAATCTGCAATCAGTTCTAGAAGAATCCACATGAATTTATCTCCCAAATCTGTAAACAGAGGTTAATGAATGAACAGCCCTTGACCCTACACTGTCTTGAGCACAGTTGCAAATGGGGATGATCCACAAAAGAGTAGAATGCATTTAAACAACATCCAAAGCGGCAGATAAAATTCTTTTGTCAAACAAACAAGTATTATAACCACAAGTCACACAAAGTTCATCTGGAATGAACATGGCCACTTTAAAGTAGTCAGTAATGATGAACTGCCTCCTACAGACATTTTAGTGGCAGCATTGAAAGAGTTCAGGCCTATAGTTTCAGCAATAAATAGACTAAGCACTCATGCATTATCATGGTGAATACCACTCGCAGAAATAAGTCAGTGACCTATGACACTATCCATTGGCAAAAAAATTCTTTTAACAAAGGATGACTAGTGAAATGAGCAGTTCAATGGAAAATTTTGCTTTTATAACTGAGGACTAAGCTACATGTATATGTCTTTTCCTTCAGCACAGCTATCTCAAAATTGTAATTTACTTTTTGGTGTGAGTAGTCACTTATATTTCCAGAACTAATGAAGAGATACAGTAAAGGAAATCAATAAAAGGTGTATCATTCATCCCTATGATATTTCAATGTATTTCTTTTTTTCTAAAAAAGAATTTTTTTCTACAGATGTACCTATTAGTTATCAAAACAATGAATTTAAAAGGTTCTACAACTGAGAGATATAACATTTGAAACAAAACAGACAACGGAAAACTCTTACCACAAGTTTTACTTGTGAGCTTACTTACAAGTGTCGCCATCTAATGAACAGTAAAAAAATGGATATTGCTTAAAAGCATATAATTACCAAGGATCTTGAGCAAACACTCACAAAATGGTACGTGAAAACTTTCTGAAAACTGAACCAACATGCAGTATAAAGACTGGTTGCTTACTGTCTGTTGTAGTACTAAAATGGAAAGGACATCAAATGGCCTTAGGAGGTAACACGTTCAAAATAGTGAAAAGGAGGAAGCTGTTGATACAATGTCAAGCATTGAAGCACCTTGTTACAAGAAGCTATGGGTGCTTAAAGTTTAGTTGAATTCAAAGATGACCCACACTAGTAACATTTTAAGAAACAGGGACCAAACAAACCTCTTTCAAGAAGGGTGTAGGAGACATAGCTCCACATCCAGTATAATATGACCTTAAATATTCATGTGTTCAGATTAATACTGTAACTCACTCTCATTTCATAAGCATATTTTGAAGCTTTAAAACAGAAAGCTGCACTTATTCTGTTCAGAACAACTGAAAGTGAAGTCACATTTTCTTAGTTAAATCCAAAACAAAAGAACAAAAGATCATTTTGTTTGGAGGCTTTGGTTGATTGGAAGCACTGGAAGAGCTCAGATATGTGAGTAAACCAGACAGCACAGTTCATGGATCAATGTCTCCTCCATGTTACACTGACAGCTCAGTCATACATCTTCAAATCTGCAAAAAAGAAAAAGAAATAATTTTGTGAGTAGCAAAACTTAATAAATTCACCTTCCTGTGTTTTTGTGTTTTCTTCCTGAATTTTCTGTCTGCTAGGTTTTTCTTTTCAGTGGGGTATTCACAATTTCAGTGTAGATTTTCTGATGTCCGATAAAGTAGTTGAGTTGGCATGACAGTCTTTATCAGAATGCATAGATTCACAAAACTCTTCGGAAAGATACTTCAGAATTATAAGGTGAGGTTTATACAGTAACAATTATGAAAACCAATCTATGTCTTTGTGAATGTCTTTTTAATTTTCATGCATGCTACCTGATGGAAGATCCTGAGTCTACTTCCTCAAGATTAGAAGCATGGTACCATCTCTCAAAATTAAAAGCTACAGTCAAGTTGGGCATATGCCAGTGAACACAGAAAAGTTTCTATATAGATATATTTTTAAAATATACTTGTGTTTACAGACATATGAACACTTTAGAATAAAGTCCCATGCATAACATTGAAGCAGGAGCTCCAGTACAAAGGTCTGTTTATGAATGAAGACCATTTTTGTTAGGCTATTTGTCCCATTATTGTTCTGTAATTTTCAGTTCCTAATTTCTGTGAGTTTTGTACAGTAGTACTGCATTAACAGAGGACTTTTCAAAATTAGCCTTGGAACACTGAAAAACAATTTTATGGAGTATACCCATAAAATGGATATGTATAGATTATGGATTCGTATATGCATGTGCAAGTATTCATAACAATAACTTATGCATTAATTTATATTAATCATCTATATATCCTGTGTGCTCATACAAATGACTTTAATGGAATTACAGGGCTTTAAGTGTGTGTATGTGTGGCTGGATGGACAGATTGATAGATTTTTACATTTAATAGGAAGATAAGAATGTTTCAGTGCAGGTATAAATCTCTTTTTGTGTTCAAATATTTAGGAACTTCATGCCATGATGTTGACTTATACTTTTTTATGTTATCTGCTGTCCCGCATTAATAAACTAATAAATAGAAACAGAAAAGTAAAGAATAAAGTGTGTGTGTTAGAAAATTCTTCTGTATTTAGGCATGTTGGGAGTACTGGGCACTGATTTTATTTAACAGCAACACAAGACAAGCTGACAGCAGAAAACCCATTTATCTTTAACACAAAGCACAAAGTAAATATTCAGCCTTGTTGTTTGAATGTTCTGTCTGGACACACTGCTCACATATTACATCTGACTACATTACTTTGAACAAGTTCAGCCAGAACTACCAACAAACCTTTGTGATTTAAATTCCTCAGTCATTTTTCTCTTTATATCTTCCAGATTTTATGATGTCTCATCTTGAACAAAAGGCCTTGGGCTACTACTGCTCTAACAATGCTCAGTCTAGAAAACTGTCTAACCTAATGGAAAAGGTAAAAATCAGAAAACAGAATGCTGTGGACTCTGTTCTCTTAGGAACTATAGCTTACATTCTGCATGGTCTCTACAATGTTTTGGCTTATTTTTCCTCATACTTCCATAATACATTTTCTGAAATCTACAATATTATAAATACACATATCTCTGACTACCTCCAGGACTGAAAATATTGAATATTCAGAAACCATAACTCAGCCCACAATAACATACATATGAATAAATATCTTAAATTTACATTCATCGTCTTTTAAAAATGTCTTTGTGGTCCTCACACCGCAACAGAAATGCCTAGAGGTAGCAGTAGTAAAGCAGTAAACAAAAGTACTAAACAAAAGTAGTAAACAAAAAAATAAAATATTCAATAAATAGCATTTAGACAAAAAGAAACAGAGTAGTAGTGGAAGAAGACTAGAAAATATTCAGGCAAATCTCCATCTACCTTTAATATACAAAAGAAAAATAACAGGTAAATAGATTTTCAGCAATGAATAAAGGAATGCCAATGAGCTCAAAGACAGAAATTGGTATGGAACGTGCAAAACACCTGAGCTGTTTGTGAACTAATGTAAAGTGTAAATGAACCAGTAAAATTAATAATGAAATGAAATAAATAGGAAATAGGAAATAGGAAATAGGAAATAGGAAATAGGAAATAAGAAATAAGAAATAAGAAGAGTAGACACTACAGAAAGAGAACTGTAATCAAGCTTTGTAGGATTTAGTTTCAATTGGTTAAACGCTGGTTTTCACTGTGCTTGTCCATCTCTGAGTTATCAGAATACCTATTTCATGGTTATAATTTCTGAACAGTACAGCAACGACTGTGGAGTCCTAGAGAGGAAGTCCTGAGTCTCCAAAGTTGCTGCAGGGAAGAAAAGATAAAACTGGCCAAAGCTTATTGCAATCAGCAATAAGCATGAGCAATCAAACGTTGGTTTTAATTTTCAATGAAAAATGCAAAATCTAACACTATGAAGCTTATTTATAAGACAAATATCAAAGGTTATATGCACAAGAAAGTAAAATGTGAAAGTAAAAGAAATAGGGTAACTAATATAGACTAATTAATGCTAAGTGCAATTATAAAGTGCAGCTATTTCAGGATATAATAGTAAACGGAATTATCCACCAAATACCTACTGAGTCAGCAAAAGATGATTTTGTGCTATTTTTAGATTAGGTTTTGGTAAGTGGCAAGGACAGAAAAGAAGATTTGATTGCAGAAAATAACCTTGAATGGGGTGATCATGAGTGAATTCAATTTAAACTAAGATTAATAAACTACAGATTTCCTTTTTGAAAGGCCAGACTTTGAGATAGTGGAGTCATCTGAACTGCATTGATGAATGAATGTAGAAGAGGCTTGGAATTCCTTTTAGCCAAAAAGTGAAAGAAAAGAACTGGAACTCATATCCTAAAAACAGAGTAAAAAGTTGTGTTATGGCCTGTATCCATACAAGATGGCCTTCTTGCATTTGCAGTGATTTAAGTAGCTGTATCAAATACCATTCCCCATGAACATCTAAGCTGTAACTTACGTGCAACAAGAAGCGCAACGGTTCTGTGTCTGCAATGATCTCTATTCATTTGTGTTCATTCATCTCAGAATGGCAAGATTTGCTTGCAGAAAGCCTGAGATCTCTGTACTCTATAAATAGACTGTTTTCTCTTAATATTAAGGAGTCTGATCTTGGCAGATGTGTTGATGAGGCAGGGTGCCAGCCCCTGAAAAACACTTGATATTCATCATTATCCGTATTATTGTGTCCTTGCATACTCAGAAAGTAGTTGATGTCAAAGATGTTCTCATAACTGGCCACAAAGAAAGATTTTTTTCCACTTCAATATGTGAGAAAGAAATGAAATGTCTGGAAATTGTCTCAAGGCTGCACAGACACTCCAGTGTTCCAGCTGTTGCCGTGAGACCTCTGGATTAACTGCCCACATGCCAAAAATTCTCAAAACCCACTAATAGGTTAAAGATGAATGGAAAAACTTTCTGTAAACAAATACATTATTAGGAGATGGAGCATCATAAATCACTAACAGAAGAGGAAGGTAACATCTAAATAAGCAGATTTATATTAAATACTTGTCCTGTGCTAAGGAAAATGCTGCCATTTAACTACTTGCCCTGTGAGAACCTAAAAATGTTAAAAATGCCACTTGTGCCTACCTGTCACAAATGTATACAAATATAGAAAGTGGCATTCTACAGTAATTGGCTTAATTATTTGGTTTTATTTTGTTTCTTAAATCAGAAAGTATCAAGCAAGAATCCAGGAAGTCTGAATTGCTGGACAATTAGTAGGTTGAATTAAAACAGAACAACAAGTAGAGAAACATATTTAGCCATTATCAGATAAACGGAAAAACATTGGTTTGAAAACAGTCATAAAGTTATATTTAATTTTTTCCAAAAATTATTTTTGTTATTGTTCTGATGAAACACTGTTTTGGGTTAACAAAAATTTTGTCCTCAAAGAAAGGGCAAGTGTGTTCGTATGGAAGTGAAGGACAAATTATGTACCAAAAATGTAATCTAAAGTTCAGGAACTTGTTTTCCTTCACATAAAAAGAGGGGCATTTCAGCACAATTTTGGTTTTCTCCCAAATGGTCAAAATGGTAAATTCCACACAAAGTTATAAAAACATTTCAATGCTTAGGAAGCTTAAGTATCGAGCCAAATAACTGTCTTCTGGAAAGCTCAAAATTAAGAGCCACAATCACTTTCTCTGTCATTTTATTATACAGACGTAACACCAATAAGAGTAGTTCATTAACTGCTTCCAGGATTTAAAAAAAAAAGGATAAAATGGAAAAGATAACTAAAGATAATCAAATAAATGCTACAGATCTGAATTCTGCATACCATCTGTTTAATTCTATATTAAGGCTGCATATCGATCAGTCTGCATTTTATTGACTCTAGTTGTATCTACAGGTCTTTTTACATAGTTTACTATAATTTTAATCAATAATGTCAAAATAACAAGCTGCTTGTCAAAATTGCCCCGATCAGTGTTAGCAGTAATGCCATGATTCTCACAGATTTTCTGGGTCTCTTTAGCCTGGAGAAGAGGAGATTGAGGGTGACCTCATTATTGTTTATAAATTTGTAAAGGGCGAGTGTCAGGAGGAAGGAGCCAGGCTTTTCTCTGTGATGTCCAGTGATAGCACAAGCGGCAATGGGTGCAAGCTGGAGCATAGGAAAAACTTCTTCATTGTGAGGGTGCCAGAGCACTGGACCAGGTTGCCCAGAGAGGTTGTGGAGTCTCCTTCTCTGGAGACATTCAACACCCACCTGGACGCGTTCCTGTGTGACCTGGTCTAGGTGATCCTGCTCTAGCAGCAGGGGTTAGACTGGAGGTCCCTTCCAACTCCTAACATTCTGTGATTGATTGATTCTGTGGTTTAATGGATAATCCAAAGCTCAGCGGCCAGTAAAACTTATAAAAGAAATATATAGGATCTTATGTTTTTAACTATCATACTCCTGATACAAAAAGAAAACTCTGTTACATTTTCCTGTCCTAATAATGTAAATTAATTTACCATTTGATGCAATTGAAGCTGTGCATCATACCTGCTATTCGTCTGTAAGCAAAATGGGAATATTGCTTAACTCACGGAAGAGATTTCAAGCTCAGCTTTATAGTCATAGCTTTGAGCAGCCTGAATGCACAATTGCAAGCAAACACATCGTCCTTATCTTGTACAAAACTAAGCAATTCTTTACAGAAGGCACTTTCAAAAGTGTGCATGAGAGAGTTTTCATTTCTTTTTTCATTTGTTCAGCATTTACCACTAAACCATAAGTTAACAAATTAAAAATACTGCAAGGGAACCAGTGTCCTTAGGTTTCTAGTCCAGTTTATCTCCAGTGTGCGAAGAGCATCCTTGAATATACTCAGTCTTCCTTCCAAATTGTCCTCACTGTTATTTGCTCAAGATGTTCAGAAAACAGAACCTAGTAGCAAATACTCTTTACCTCTAAAAAAGCTGTAGCCTATTTTTTACTGCACTGTTTAGCTTCACCTCTGTTTCATTTCAATCACTTCTGATTTTTCTTAATACTGATAAAATTTGGTTTTGAATTGACAGTCTTGTATTTTTCTGCTTTATGATCATCTTTTCAAACTAAGATATTGCACAAAGTCACTATATGATAGTGTATTCTAGAACCTTTTCCCCCATGTGCAGAAAGGCACAAAAAAGTATCATATACTTCTTTTAGGAATAAATATGTAACAGTGTTCCAAAATGACATCAATTTTACCTCTTTTTGTATTTTTTGTATCTGTATTGCTTAGATCGTAGATTAATGCAGCAATTAGGTGCCCATTTTGACATAAACTTCTATAATTGCAGCGCATTTAGGAGATTTATAGATTCAGAGAGTTGTAATAAATTGACTGAAGAGAGAAAGGTGAGCAGCTCTGAGGACATGAGGAAAAGAAGGCTTGAAAGGGTACTAAGCAGACCTCAGAAAGAAGTAAATTAAGTTGAGAACTAATAAGGAGACACAAAGTGAGTAGCTTCCACATGCTGGGGTGATATCTTCCCTCCTTTACTATGAACCCGTTGAAGGAGATTGTAAGGAGGACTTTGCTTTCATTTCGCTATCAGAGAGAGGAAGAGGAACTGGTCTTGAAGATATTCACATAGCTGCTAGCAGGCAGTAGCCCATGGGTCTGACTAATGAGGGGTTGTTAGCTCACAGTGCAAAACAGAATTTATCACTTCTCAGTGTGATTTTGCACAGCCAGAAAGGGTCACAACAGTATCTCATGGTTCTTCATCAGCTCTCCTTGACAGGGAAGAGGGGGCGCAGGGGATGCTCAATGCTATGAAGTGAAGGGGAACATAAAAGCAGTGTTAGATGCACGAAGGCAGTGCTACAGTTGGCCATGACTTGCAGGCCCAGTTCCTCTACTATAACCCCTTCAGCACTCTGCTGAAGGGAGGAATTCTGACTGAGGAAAGCAGAGCGTGCCACAGAGGTGCTCTGCTGCACACCCCTTGGAGTGCTGCTGCTGTCCTCAGCCGGTGGGACTCACCCCAGGGAAACATGCGGATGCAATTTTCACTCTTCTCTGAGCACAGGGGCTGTAACTGTCCATACAAGTGGGGGGAAAGCCCTTCTGACCCTCTTCTCATTCTCCTTCTCCTCTGACATTCTGCACCTATAAAAAGTCTACACAAAACGAGGCTCTAAAAATGAAGCTGAGGTTTTAAAATGAAGCAGCTACCACTGCAGTCACGTTCACATGGCTTCTGTTCTCGCCCGGTAGCAGTTCTTTGGAAAAGGACTTTGTGATACCTTGCTTGTAAACTCTGTGATACAAAATTAAGTTCTTTGCTCTTCCTTGGCAAAAGGAAATATAAAAAGCACTACTATAAATACTGCATCCATCTTTTAAAACGTATAGCTTTTAAGACTGCATCACACATGGTGAAAACAGATCAAGAAAACAGATTGAGGCTTTTTAAACCATTGGTTTTATCCTGCCAGCTGCACTTATTCCCACTGTCATTTACTATCAACATTTTAGCGTTCCAAAAAAAGTGTAAAGACTCAAACATATTCTTGAAAAATAGTATAAGCTGCATGCTAATGAAGCTACTCTTCCTCAGGGTCTGTCTCCTGCTATTTGTCAACAAAGACATTTAAGTTTCTATAGTAAATAACGTCTGCTCCTTAGAACATATTGCAAAGCACTAAGAAGAAATAGGAGGTTAACAAGTATCAGGCATTGTTACTTTGCTAAGAGAAACTCTAGTGAACCTCTCCATCAATCACCATCTCATCCCCACCCCCTCCCCCCACCAGTCTTCTGAAAATAACATCTAATTAATTGATGTATCATTCAAAAATTTGGACTCTAGAAAATGGCAACACAAATATTATACACTGGACAGATCATTAAAACAGCTCAAATTTTTGTGAACTGTAAATAATGAAAGAGAGAATCAGATTTGTGCCATCATTCTCAGCAGCACATACAGCAATTTTACGAAGCTGAAGCTGACATCTGACTGACTTCTCAGCAAATATTACCCCTGGCTGCACTGGCAGATTCCACCATAATATCTGAGACTGAAACACTAACTGACTGCTGCCAAGATAGGACTTAGCTTTGGCTTTTATATTGCCTACTTACTGTGTTTTGTTTTGGTTTTCTTTGTTGATTGGTTGTTTTTCTTAAGAAATTATTAATTTGTGAAAGTATTTGCATTTCTGCTTTGCATTATCTTAACACACAATAACAAACAAAAAAAAGTATGCAAATACTTTCTCTCTTCAGTGGCCCAAATAAGATTTATATACTCTTATCTCTTAGAATTGTTGTTCTGAGTCAGAAAAGCCATGAGAAATATGTGAACATGTGAAGGAAGGGATAGCTAAGAGGATATACAAGTAATTTAGTTTTTATCCCTAATATAAACAACAACAGCGTAGTATGCATAGATAAACACTGTTGTAGTTCCCTCACGGGGTTCTGCTGCTATCTATATGGCATGATATTTAACATTCATACAATGACCTTCAACCATTTGCTTTGCTAGACTACCAAGACCCCTTCATAGAATAAAGGCCAAGTTTTACAGAATTAGAAAATATTAGTCTTTCTATATAGTAGCTTTACATAGGCCTACATTTGCCCTGAGGGTAAAGCAGAGCAACACACTTTCAATCAGATGCACTTACACAGACCTCCCAGTGACTGAATTATTCATGAGTGATTTCAGCACAAAATACAATCTTTAAAGTATTGACTGGAAATTTGTGTTACTACTGGAGTTGAGGCACATTTCCAACCCAAAACTTCCCCAGGACGTTTGAGTACTACAGGACTGGAAATGGCAAGTATTCGATTCACTGGTTTATACGAATACACAGAGATATCCAAATGCATTTAAATTCTTCCACAGGGGTCTGTTCCTGAACCTTTCCTGAACTGTCTCTCCTTGAAGGGATGAGCTGTCTAGCAAGCAGGAGGGTCCCACCTCTCCCTGGGTAGCAGTAGGACATTTCTGTAATGAGAGCATCCCCTGGCTGAAGGCAGGCACAGGAGTCTATGAGTCATTTCTACACAAGCTACTTGTCTTAGCTGCACTGCTATATGAAGGAAAAAAAATCAGATTTGCTGGGATTGGAGCAGAGAGATGCAACGTTACTTTAAGGAGATTGCACAAAGGTGTTTTGCTCAGATTAAAAGGTGAAATAGAAAGACATGCCAAACCACTCGAAACTTATGAAGAAGTACCACTTTTGCAGTTACACTAGGTAGGATAACAGTTACAAGGGCTATTAGCCTCATATTACAGATCAGTGGAGGAGGTCAGGGAAATATTTCAGCAAAGCAGTGTATCTCAGCTAGGCAGAAGGAATCATTTTAATCTTATTTGGGCTATTCACTGGGCTAAATCAAATGATATAAGCAATCATTCTAGAGTTTAGGGACCAGGGCTGCACTTAGACTTCCTAGATTCCTATGGCTGTTGCCAGAAGCAAATCAAAATTAGGTGTATTCCCAGTGCTAGATGGAATTGCCTTGAGAAAGACTAAGGGATCACTGAGGATACTGGACAGGCAAGAAGTCAAAGAAAAGAACTGGTTGTGCAATAGTTGAACAGACTTACAATGGGTCTGAAAAAATAAGGCAGTTTTTCAGAGGGGTCACTTGCACACCTTGTTTTTAATGGTAGTGGTAAAATGCTGAAAGAGCTTTCTATGTAATTTTTTAAAATTAAACTACATTTGCATCCAAACATAAGACTCAAGAAGAGTTAAAAAGAGACAAAGAGGATATGTAAAAGATTTTCTAATCTTCTAGTATTTATTTTAGGTTTTGAATAAAAATTTGAAAGGTTCAAACTAGAATCACTGGATTAAACACAGCCCAATTTTAGGCAAATTCAGATCAGGTTATGAGCAGAAATGCTACTTTTCCACCCTCTCCAATAAACATGCCCCAAAGTACAGGTAGGGGTAGATGGGAGGGCAACTTTAGTAAAATCCAGCTAAATTTTCTCATTGTTTGCAGGTGAGAGGGGGAGGAATTTCCTTTCTGCAATGCCAGGAAAATGGAGAAATCAAAATTACAATATTAAAAATAAATGTGACTTATGATACATTTTGAGAAGCATGATTTTGTCCTGCAGAAATGTTTTAATATTAGTTTCTGATCAGTCTGGGATACTTATAAAGGTGTCTGCATTTTTCTCTTTTTTTGTGCATCCTCTTTGCCTGTTAGGAACATTTATTCAGTTTCACAATAAACATTTTATGCTTCTGTGTCCTGCAAGGTCAACTAAGCTTATGAAAATCAAGCTGTTGTCTGTCTGCCTTACCTCATCACTAAAATTCCCAGACAGAACAGAAACTCCAAAACTCATCAAAACACTATCAGTTAGACTGGAGAGAATTAAAGCTGAATACTAATTTTAATACCTCTATTATGTATGCACAAGACAACTGTACTTGAGGTTGAAATAAAGAACTTATATTGAAGGACTCTTGTTTATTCGGTCTTCCCTAAAAGAAGAAAAGTAACAATTCCATCTAATGAAGTGAGAAGGTGAAGGTAGTTTTACTTTGCAAGTGAGTTAGTTAATGAGGCAATATCCTCTTGAATCTTTGAGATAAGCTCTAGGTCAAAAGTAGACAAATTAGCATAACATTCATATTAATATATTTCAGAATCAGATACAGAAACAACCTGCATTCTGAAACCTGCCTAATCACAGACAGCTAATTTTCAAAGGAGTTTTGGCACTCATTATGGTGATGGATGACAGCCCTAAAAACATCAACATTTCCTTGAGATCTGCCATGCTCTGAAGGCATTTCTCTTATGAACTCCAGGAATTGTATTTTATATTTTTCATAATTTATTTCGATACTCAGAGAAGTAAAATGAGGTTCTTTGTTGAAGGTATTTTTGGCATGCTGCAACACTGCATTTGTGGACTTGCAACATAAATAATCCAACATGGTATCATATTCTAGTACCAGGCAGTTGCATTGTTGCTATTTGAAAGCTATTATTATCGTATCACAATGAGAATTACACACAGACACTTGTACAAACACACTTACACATGCAAAATATTTTGTACATGAAGCAAGTGTGCTGGCATTTATGGACTTTTCCATGAACACAGTGACAGACACACATACATACAAACAGCTCTGCTCTCATAGCTGTGTGTACAACTGTAATCACTGCCAGCATGTCCCAACCCCTATGCAAATTATTAAACTTTCTTTTCCTATAAATGAAATTAAACATTGGTTTGTCACAAAGCATTGACAACTCTGAGTTAACATTGCTGATGCTGTCTAGTAAAAAGTAAATGAAGCAGAGGGAAAGGATGTACGGAAGATGCTATTAAAAAGTTAGTAAATTCAGAGAGTCATTTTAAAGAAAAGGCCCCTACCACAATTTCCTTAAGTTTTAATGGATTCATTTGATGAGGCTGGTTTAGACTGCCTGCAGTTCTGTGGAGTTCTTCTGAACTAGTCAACATAGCAAGCTTGATTCTAGAATGAAGTGCATTCCTTATGGTCTCAAAATCCACTGTTGCTGGAGAAAATTATTTTTGAGATATAGTATTAATCATCAATATAAATGAAATGCAGCCCTTTGCCGTGTAAGCACCTGATTTGGATAAATAGGTACTCAGAGCTCCATCTTAGAAGTGCACTAAGAACCTCTTTGGAGGCAATAGGCGCACTCAGCTTTCACTGCCTACAAGGGAAACTGATGTCTTTTGGCATCTTCTGGGTTCAGATTCCTTTTGATTACAGTTAAAAAGAACACAAAGGGCTCAGGCCTTAGGCAGTGCAGATTAGCCAAAAGCGCATATGCCTAAAAATAAGAAATGACTGGAGAGTGCAAGGCAATGGTAGCGATGATGGGAAGATTTATCCTGCGAGTTACTGGAACACAATCTGGCCATGAGCCTTCTAGCAGGCGAAACTGGAGAGCGAGCCAAGGGAAGGGAGCTCATCTTTTCTGACATGAGAGTCGACAGCATGTTGCCAGCTCTGGTCACAGACATGACAGCTGTGAGTCAGGTTACAGCTTTCCCTCGCCTGCCTTAGGGGCTCCCTTCCTGCTCTCATCTGTGATAGGAACACAATCTGCAGCTTACTGGGTGCCACCGTGATCGGTGCTACCACCGCATTTCTTACAATGGTCACTTCCATCTCACTGCTGGAAATGTCTTTATCACCTAAATATTATTTTTGCTCAGTTTCACAATATTGTTCCTCTTGCAACATCCTAAATCTCTCTTTCCTTCTTACTGTTTCCTGAACAAGTTCTAGCTATGCTTAGTGCTCTCCCTTCACTGTTTGGGGCTGTGTAAGATATAGCACAAAACACTGAATGAGACAGTCTTTATGATCCTTTAAGCATTGTTACTCTGGTGAAACCATCATTCTTTCCTTAAAGGGCTCTCTATCTGCTGGCACCTTCCTAATCACTCATTGTAAACATGGTACTTGGGGTCTCTTATGGCAGCTTGGATGGCACGAGCTCCAAGGTAAGCAGGGAAATTGTTGGTGACATTCCAGTATGGGAACTTACTGGCACAACTGCTGCAGACAGCAGAAAGCAGAGTGGCTTAAACCCACTGTAAATTCACTTGGCATCTAAATGCTTCTCTTAGTCAAGCCACTAATATTCCAGAGGGATTTTCCAATCATCCAAGGACCAGCTGTGTGCTTTGTGTTCTGGGCTCAAATTCTTATGTCTGGCCATATTCTTGCATGATGCAAGAAGAAGGGATTAAAGCCATTAT
The DNA here is from genome assembly GCF_000695765.1 of Mesitornis unicolor. NCBI lineage: Eukaryota > Metazoa > Chordata > Aves > Mesitornithiformes > Mesitornithidae > Mesitornis > Mesitornis unicolor. Next base: position 18,471 of record NW_010183068.1, read on the forward strand.
GATGAGACTACAAATTACAAAATTCCTCAATTAAGGAAGCCTGATCTGCTGGATGTGTAACAACTGTTCAGATATTAATCTAACAGAGTATTTTGATTCAGCTGAAAAAAATGGTGCTGTAGTGTCTCAACCCAGAGATGAGGAAAGAATCCTTAAATATAGGCAGGAAAAATAAAAGAACAACAAACAACAAACCAACCAAAACCAACCAAACAAACAAAAAAAGCATTACCAGATCAGAAAAATACTATAAATCTCTGATGTCTCCTTCCTGCAAAATTCCTCTGTAGCTGTAACATAGGAAAATTGCTTTGTGAAAAGCTTTTGTTCTCCTCAAATAATAAATATTCACCTTTACTATAGGTGAACAGGTAGCTAGGAGTTTCCTATCAGTTATCCAGAGAGGTCATAGCCATGCCTAGCCATTTCTCCTATATTGTGCCAAACCCTGAGCTTTTTCAAGACCATTGCTCCCTTGCCTAGTATTTATTTATACTGAAAATCTGTCTCATTGCTAGTCAGATTATAACACAGCAGCTTTTAGTTCACCAAACACCTTTATGCTTTCTGCCATGTGGATCCTTATTCTTCAGAGGAGATCTCTGTAAAACACCACAAAGCCATCTCATGGTTCTTTAGATGCTCCTAAAGAAGTCACACATAACTTCATGTCAATGAACACCTTGGCTATATCTCGGCTGCTGCTATTCTGACCCAACAGAACAGGTTGCCAATTAGATTTTCTGGCATCCCTTTTATCACTTGTCTGGGAATGTGAAGCCTATGGGTGGGACTGAATTTTCACTTGGTCCTTGCACATCACCTGGCATGAGGTGGTTCTCAATCAGAAGAAACAGCAGGAGACCGCTGCAGCACATGGCCTGAATAACTATAGCCAACTCCAGAGACCATTTTGCAACTATCCACTATAAGTTATGTCCCCATCAAAAAGTCCTTCTCTCAGTGTTTGGCCCAGGAAATGATGCTAGGTTTAATAGCTGATAATAGCCCTTATATATAGCAACTTAATTCTTATGTATAGCAACTGAATTCACTTGTTTGATATCCAAGTTTCACCAGCGATCGCAATTGATCACAGGGTCATGTAAGCATTCACACACAATATGAAGTGTTCAGCTGTTCAGCCTCATCTGATGGAAACCAAAGAATGTAACAAAATGGAAAACTCAATTACTGTTTTAAGTGTTGGTGGGGTTTTGTCCCTCAGTGTCTTTACACTGTGTTTCATCTTGTATCCTTAAGTATTATAGATTCATAAGCATTATGCAAAGCATTATGAGGATAATCGGCACAATGGGGGTTCAGTATTTAATGAAAGTAACTCTTGTTTTTAATTATAGCATTTAAGATCATCTTATTGTCAAGTGGAATATATTCTTGCTGTTTTGTGATTTGGCAACCATGGCTGGATTTAGGAAACATCCAACCACACTCTCCTTTTACAATCAAGATGATTTTCAAGATTTTTAGGTAGCTGCATACAAGTTGCATACTTTGTTTGAGAGCTTTCCAAAACCAGGACTGAGCAGCAAACAAATCAAAAGCATTATATGAACATCCCAGCGGAAAATATTTTATTATTTAAACACACTGTAAATGAAGGAGGGCATAAGTTCACTTTTCGGTATGTCACTCCAAGATGTTTTTAACTTATGGCATATATAGTTCCCCTCTTTTTGCAGTTTCTTACTCCTAAAAAGTAAGTCTCTTGACTAAAATAGTCCCAGTGCTAGGCTACTTGAAGCAGACACTTTGGCCGCAGATAATTAGATTTCTTATATTTCTATATTTTCAATTATCTCATTTATATTATAATCAGTGCTTTTCACAAGTAAGGAATGCTGTATTGGACTAGAGATTTCTATCTTGCAAGAGAAACTAGTAGACAAAAGAATAAAACCATGATTAACAAAATGTTCCAAATCCTGTTTGCATACAGATATGCACCACACCTCAGGAACAGCAAAAAGTAATCATATCCAGACATATACACATTTCAAGACTGAAAAATATACATAATTGCTGCATTTAATATTTTTATCTTTTGTGTATACTTTAACCATATTTGCAATTTGCAAAGCTATTTGCCTGATAGCATTATTATAAATCTATGAAATCCATCCTTTGAACAGATGGTGCAATAAAACAGAATTGTATCTGGGAAGAGGTGTTTGAAGACATAGTATACATGTAGGCATACATGTGATGACACCTAGAAGACCACAAAAGCTATGTAAAACCGATAAGCGCACCAACTGGGAGGCCCAGTTTCCCAGGATGGCTGATAGGTATGTCTTTTTCATAATATCAAATGCCATCTTTGCAATGCTTGTAAAATAATACCCGTTGGGTATAAGAATAAAGATCTCTGCTGGTACCTCAGCAGTATCTCTTTCCTGAAAGCTCTGTATTCCCTATGGATGATCTGTTTCAGCAAGAAAGAGATAAACAATGTGTCATATTATTTAGTTTCTCTGCATTTTCAGATGAATGTCTTTTTCCATAGAACATTTCATTGTAACTGTAGCAGTAGCAATATTTATTTTGTAAGTCTTTGAGGCGAATTTTTTCATGAAAATATGCAGCAGAAATTATAAAAAGTGAATAGTATATTATTTTATTCGATGTATATAAGAAGCTGGCTCCAAGTGCTGAAATTCATACAACATGTTGGCATAGCTCAAGGAGAGCAAATTTGCAATGAATGATGATAATTTGCACTGAAAGAAATTAGTGCCTATTTTGATTAGGAATTAGCCTTCTGTTCAAATTTCTGCAGAGTAATGTATTCATTCCTGGTTAGAGCATTAGCTGGGTTGAAAGGGTGAGAGAAACGCTGGTGGACAAAAGGAAAATTAAAAAGTAAATTATTAAAGAGCTATTTTTCCAATTTAGAAATAAGGTAACTTACACAGTTCAAAGAAATCACAACCAATGTGTTACACTTAAATGTACATTTACTATGGTAACTAGCCTTTGTCAAGGTAGGAACTCTTATTATTTTAGGATTACATTGTTCACCTTGCGTCTTTGCACCTAATCACACTCAAATTGTTCAGTTTTGGAGGCGGGTAAAAGCGTTACCATTTTGTTGCTCCCTGAAAAGAAAGCAGCACTTGCGCAAATACTGCATCGTTTGTACATTTGGCATGGTGTGCAGAAAATGTAAGATTTCCCTTCCTAACATAAATTTATTACACATTCACACAAACTGCCATCAGTCTTCTGACTTCATAGGCTGACAACACACAGCAGTTGAGGATGTGGTATGCACTTCATAATTACATATGTACAAATATTGTGCAGCTAAGACTTTGCTTCCTTCCTTTTAGCTCTGATCTGGAAAAACGATTCATCAATTACCTTAAACCAACTCATGTTAGACCTACAGAAGCAGGTTTCAGAGCTACTGAAATCTTCAGCTGCCCTACTGCAATTCCTACCCAGGGTGCCACACTTAGCTGGGGCTACAATTCTTCAAATTTCCAGCCAGAAAAAATAAATTTACAGAAAGAATCAGCTAGAAATCTAGCTTTATGTATTGAAAAATGCGGCAGAGAACAATGAATTTTCAGAAATCTGTGTTTGGCGAAAATCAAAGCATTGACTGTGATGAAGTGGAACCTGGAAGGGTCTGCCATTCAAGGATGCAAGCACTTTGAGGAATTAATCCATGAGAGAAGCTTAAAAAATGCCAGTATTTCTGTTGTTTTGCCAGCTGTCACAGCTCTGACAGTTTACCTTGGCACTGAATCTTCAGAACAAAGGAACTAGGTCATGAAACAGAAAATTTAAGCATATTCCCTATGAAACTTACCTTAAAAGAGGAACATTCAGGTTACTCAGTCAAGCACTGAAAAGTCAGGAAATTTCAAATTTAGGGCTGCATGTTCAACTTTAACTCTTCTTCTTTGTATACATGCACTGCTGACCTACTAATTATATGACTGCAGAAATAATTGTATGTAAAGACCATATTTCAGCTGATGGCAAAAAGGAGTGCTGCTATTTAGTTTTAAATGATTTATCAAAATAGAGGTTTGTCTTGGTGAATACAGTGCCTGTCCATCAGTATTTTTAAGTTATATATGAGCAACCTGACAATTAAAACTACTCTTTTTAAAATTGAAATTAAAACAATTAAAAATACAAAAAAAATATTTACAAATACTCTAAGGGAATTAGGCCATTAAGTGTTAATAAGATCTGCACAATTACAATAGCCTTCTTCCTCCCAATCCCCCTACAGAAAGATATTTAGTGTCTACCTTAATGGTAATTTTTTTCCTCAATTAATATGATGTAAATTTAAGCGACTGAATCAACCTGGATTTATTCATTAAGAAAGCCTTAAACAAAATACAGAGAAAGCAAATTGTGATCAGATGTAGAAGTAATCTGAGGAGGAAAGGAGCACCTCAATACCCAGGCCAATTGAGAAAGAAGCACCTGGACAATAGCAGCTCAGCCCATGTAGAGAAAAAGCCTTTTCAGTCAAGCTGTATGTTCCACTGCAGCAAAATATGAAGAGCCATGGGTCTGGTATTTCTTGGGCCCACTCAGGTCAGAGCAGAGACAAGTTTGCCAAAAGCCATTCATCCTTCTCATTCTCCAAGGTCTTCAAATTCAACGAAATGCTCTAGCAACACTCATTTCTTCACCATAGGAGAAAGCAGAAACCTATAAAGGCTTATTTAAGAAGGGGAAGGATTGAGACAGCATGAGAAAAAGGATATAGTTGCCTTCCTTTCAACTTTAGGAATTGGAAGTCGTTACTTCCTTGTTTAACCTCCCCTACAGCCCCAACAAGCCTCTGCCACCCCTGAGCTCCTTCCCTTAGTCACATATTTGCCCTCTTTCACTACGTCGGTTTCCCTCAGTCTCCAGTCACAGTGCAGCTCTGTGGACCCCAAGGTGCTCTAACTCCAGTGGTTAGCAGCACCTGTAAAGCTCTATGTTTTTTATTCTCTGTATTGCTCTTTCTTCATCATTCTCTCTTGGATAAGACAGGGGAAGATGCAGCAGCAGATGAGCGGGGGGTGCTCCCTCCGGGCAGAGCTGAACTGCTGGGTACTCACTCCATTTTTGCTCTTGGACACCAAAAAGCCATGGCAAGGACTTTGGCCACCTACAGAGAGACACATCCTAAAGATGAGTCTTGCCTACCACCTATTAATTATTTCAGAAGACAAAACCATTTCCTTATAGCCAGTTTGACAGAGGTCTTCTTCATCCAGTGTGAGCCAGCTTCCACTGCCTCATGCCAGACACTCTTCAACGTACAGGTCCCAGTGTAATTAAAGAGCTTATAGCTGAGAGAGCGCAAGTTTTCAAATGCTGATGCCCTCTACAAGAGCAGCACTGCTCCTAGTTCCTTCTGTCTTCCTGCCTTAGATGGGAAAGGAAGGACATAGTCTGTATCTTCCTTGAACCAAAAAGTTAAGACAGTGCAATTGCCTTGTCCCACTTTCTACCCAGACACAAAATGTATGTACTGCATAAAACACTCTCAGGTTTTGCAGTTTTTTCCTGATACTGGAGAAAGGAATACTATGCTACTTTAAATCAAATCTCTGTTTTTAATGAATGGACCTTTCCATAAGGAGAGATAAAATCTTCTATGAGTCTAACTAATAAAGTTGGAAAAAAACATGGAAGCTTTGGGAAATATATTCTTCAAACCATGATTTCTCCAGGTCATGGATTTATGGGTCACGTCTATTTAAAAACACCAGTAGCGAAGTGTATGATACCATGCACAAGACATGGAAAAATAAGGCAGATTACATCTAATACGTATTTACAAAGCCATCGCTCATAAACTGTTCAGAGAATAAATGTTTCCTAAAGCCATTTTAAGCACACTGAAATATGCTCCCTGACAAACACATCCTTTACAACCTCTTCAGAGTCAGAAATGGTTTTCGGTTTAAAAACCACAGATACTGTTTTTCTAAAGCAGTACAGAAGTGGCATGTCCTTCTGCATAAAGTGCTTGCTTAGTGAAGATAATTGAGGACAGAAAATACATCACTTTTTCTGTTCTATTCTCCATGACAATTAAAAACAACAATTAATTGTGTCAAGGTGCAAAAGGATTATTTTAATTACACTGCCAGAGTAACATAAGAGGTTCACATGGAGTGACTGCATCCTTCATTGGTTCAGAATACTACAGAAGTAAAGACAGAAATCCTTCCCCAGGGCAATGTTCCCCATCTCTTTCATGTTGATTTACTTCACAAATAATGTCAGGAATTTATTTTATTGACCTCCATAGTAGCAGATTTTTGGAAGTAAAACCAAGATACTTTTCCCTTTTATGGAAGTTTTATTATTTCATTCCATTTTTAAACACTACTGAGAAAAGTATGTGCAACATACAGCATCATATTTTACAGTCTGTCTTGTAATTTCAAATTTGTTATGAACGTGACAGAAATAATTCTAAAAGAATGATAAAGTTTATTTCAAACATTCACAATATTGTTCAGGGTTCATGAAGTCCAGATTTGTCACTATCATTGCTATCGCACTGAAGCACACTTGGAGTGCAGAACACCAAAAAGAACGTCTTTTCTTTAATTATGCCTTTGCCTCTACCATCACTGAAACAGCATGCCCTAAGGCAAAATAGGGAGAAATAGAAAACTCTTTCCTGAAAAGTTCATAAAGCAAACATGATCCATATATCTAAGTATCTATTCCCTTTGTACCTTCAGGGAGAGAGGAATATTATTGAAATTATTAAGTTCATTTTACTGTCTAGTGCCTTTGATTAGTATTGTTGAATTGGAAAAAGAATATCACTGCACTCTTGAAACCAGGATCTCTAATCCAGTGCTTGAGGCACATGGAACCATACCCGCATGCTGCAAAAGACTAATATATTCAGATCTATATTAGGCATTCCAAGCTGAAGAGGGTAGTTTCACAGTAATGCAATATCCTAGCTTAAATGGCTCTGTCAGAACAAGTTTTCCTGTGGTTTCTGACCTTTTTTTTGTATAACTGTTGTAAATACAGAGATCTTCTTAATTCCTCTTGTTTTCATTCAAACACCTGTGGTGGTGCATATTCATAAAGATGTTTCATATCCCATCATGTATCTTCCAGATGGCTTTTATTAAAGGTCTTTGGGAAGATTTTCCTCAGCTCCTTGCTTGCTACATCAGAACAATAACTAAAATACTTCCACAGAGATGCACAAGGACCCACTAACTAGTGCCAGTCATTGCGCAAAAACAAGCCAGTGTGTTAGGTAATGGGTTATTGCAATTGTATTTTTTTCATGGCAGCCTCTGTTCTTATTGTGATTCAGCAGAACTGCTGGGACATCAATTAGTGTGTGGTTTCTAAAAGCTTTTATAATTCATGTTTAAAATGCCAGCTTCTACCACAAAGCTCAGCAGTACCATAATCTACAAAATAAAATTTGGGCCTCAGTTTCCATTTATCTAAACTCCTTCAATAATAAAAATGTGTCTGCTGAAGACATCTGTTACAACTCAGTAACATCTAATTTTAATGGCAAATAATAGAGTTCAGCTCCATAAGATTAGAGGTTATGGGCTAGGCCTTTTGGCTGGCTTGGTGTCCCTGTTGAAATGTTCTGCCAGCCAACTTAATATATGCATTAAAAAATCCCAAAGGCTTGATGATTCCCTCCTCCTCCTAAGCCTCAAAGTAAAGCAATTTTGTCATCTCTTAATTCTTTACTCCATTGCATTGTTGAGCCTATGGCAGTGTCTGTTTGATGGGACTGACAATAATATTATTTCTTTTCACTAAAAATACAGGCTAAATGAGGAGAACTCCAGAGTTAATTACATGGTAGAAACATTCACTCTGCTGGAGAGGAGGTGGAGTTGCAAAAATCATGATATTTCAGGCCGGCCCTGCTTATGCTCATGGATTTCATTTATTGGACTTTGTCAACTCCAAGCTTGAGACTTAAGTTTTTTTCAGGTCAAATTCAGTCTTCTAGCACAGGTAAATCACAAAATGTTGCACAGCTATCATAGAGGACGCTTTTGGAAAATAAATATAACAACATTGCCACTCATAAGACTTGAACTTTCTGTGACTATTAGCCAAAGTTCTGCATTCCTTTTTAATTCAAAACCCTGTGAGAGGTATTTATGAGCAGAACACTTGGGTAATGTATATATATTACTGAAATAACCAAATTTGAAATGCCTGTGAAAATCACAAGTATAAAAAGGATACTGACACTTCATCTAGCCTCTAACGGAGCACTCAATCCAGTAACTCACTAAGTAGAACTGCTTGCTAGGACATGTATGAATAAAGCTGAAGAGCACTATTCACCACAGACACAATTGCTACTGAATAAGTCTCAGTAAAGCCGACAGAATTTGGGAATATTATGCCATCAAAATCAATCTCTCCCATTTGAAAGCCAAGTAGCAGAAACATTGTAAGCTTGGGAGGAAAAAAGAACAGTCACCCCACAGACTCTAAATGGCCTGCTAGACTTTTTAAGAGAAGAAAACTTGGGCTAGGATATCGTTTGGGTTTTACTGTCTCTTTATGCCTTGCCTTCCCTTGGGGCATGCATGCTTACTCTGTCTCCTTTCTCAGCTCAGCAGCTTGCACTCTGTCTCTCTCCTTTCTAGGAGGACTTACTATGTTTTTAGAGGCTATCTATGTACAGATAGTGCCTAAAGGACAGAAGAATTATCAAATCTGCCACTTCCATCACTCATACAGATAAAGAAATTGCAAGTCAGCAATGGGAGACTGCCCTGGAATAACATTGCAGACCAGCTATTGCCAGGTTTTCCTCAGCTATCACTCACAAGTAGCATTTTAATACACTGTGGTCCTGATTCCTCACTATATCGCTTCTGCTACAGTCATTTGCAGCTCTACAAATCAAGTGAAAACCAGGTGGCAAGTATTTTTATTTCATTTTAGTAATGCTTTATGAACAAATCTGTAGTACAAAGTTTGGAAGTGAGCAACCAACTTTTGCCTGGAAAAACACTTTGGAAGAGCCATTTGCACCTTTTATTCAGGAATATATCTTTAAAACAATTCCATACCTCTCCAGAGCCTTTTGTTCCTTCTTGTCTTCTCCTTTGTGTTAGAATGAGGCTGGCGACAGGGACCCATGTCAGCACGCTGACACAATGGGCTGTGTGACCATAGGCACAAGGAAGGCAAGGGGGATGCAACCGAGGAGTAAAGAAATCACAGCACCAGCACTTTAGAGAGTCTGTGGATATAATGGCAGACCTGCAACTAAGCCAACTGAATGCTCACCTCCATGGAAAGGATTCTTACCAACCCCACCCACACCCCTCCACTCTTTCTTGTACTGGCTCTGACCTTATCCCAATTGCTGGGTACATGAGTTGTTGCTAACCAAGTTAAAAAAAAAATCACTTTTCCCTCCCCCCCTTCAAGTATTTCCCACCCTTTCTTTTAGGAACAGTTACTGCAAACTCACCTGAGTGCATCACCATGTTGAAGAGAAGTAGCAGGAGTGAGAGCCTGACAGGGGACAGCTGTATGCGAAAGAGGGGGAAACCTCTTTTCAGAGATGATGAGTAATTACACCACTGAAGCCATGTCATGAAAACACATCCTCAGAGAGTGGGAGATGATCCCGCAGACTTAGCTGAACAATCAGGAGGCTAAGCGATACTTACCTGCTATTCACTATTCTAAGTGCATGTCTAGGAAACAGAAGTGGAGAAAAAGACAAGTGGGAATAGCTCTGGTAATCCCTCTCTCCCTTTCTAGTCATTAGGTAGAACAACTCAAAACAGTGTTTACCAAATGGGCTAAAGCACTAAACTAAACTCAGCACCCCAGAATGGGGGAGGGTTAAGAGGATGCTGAAATCACAGCCACAGCTCACTCTCTTCCATCCATATGTTAACCATCCATTTTCCTCATATTTAGGATGTGTCATAAAGCAACAGATTAGCTCTTTATTAATGGATTATTATTTTTGTTGATCGTGGCTTCTTTGATTGAATAAATATTAAGCAACCCTATTGTTCTCATCTTCTCCCAGTGCTGCTTTCATCCCTCCGTTGTCTTTAATGAAGCTCTCTGTGTGCTGGACACACCTGCAGAGCTCTTTAGGAACAGAATACTGGTCATCATGAGTCAAACCTTTCCTCACTTCTCATGACTCTATTTATGATATACTGATTAATCAATCATCATAGAGATTAAAGGTCATCTTTATAAAACAAATGGCTTATGGCTGCAGCAAATCATGGCTTTGAGATTTATTGGAAAAGGCTGTAAATTGTCAGTTATATTATTACGCAAATAAATCAGATAGTTACTGCAAATTGACTAACTGATTCCAATTTTTTTAGGAACAAATTGTTGCTCCAATCTGTTTTTCTCTCTTCTTGGGCAAAAAGATTGTTCTGTAGTCTGAATGAATAATTGTCTATGTATCCAAGGCCACAGTTACTGCTTTAAGTTGCTTCACACACATTAACATTTTTTGAGTGTTGTTCAACTCAATTTGCTTTCACATGAGCACTGCTCCTCATTTGAAAAGACTGAATAGTAGTACAATGGATGTTTGAGATGCTGAAAATAATATTTCAATAGCATAATCTCATTATATTTATATATGGAACATCACTACAATTAATATGGGTAGGCTTTTCAGTTTCATGATAAAAATAGAGGACTGAGGATAATTTCGAGCACTGAAAGAGAACCTCTCATTATACCTGGCTTGCTGTAAACATATCAGTGTTGTGGGATGACCTGGGGAAAGGGAATTAAGGGGATGCTCCAATAACAGAAAATAAAGTTGGCTGAATTTCAGGACATGCATTGCTGAGATTACAATGAATTTTCTTAGTGAAAATAATTAAATAGAGGTACATGAAATTAGAAATTAAGAGCAGACTAAGCACATTTAATTTAGTCTTATTCTCAGTGCATTTGCACCATCTGCATGTCTCAAATAAATCCCCCTGGGTCACAGCTAGTAGACATGTTGCTTGAACTTGCCAATTCAGATTACTTTTTGTTTCATTCCAGTGCCTTGTTGCTGTGCCCAGCCTCACTGCACGCCTGCGGCATCCCTTCTGGAGAAAAGCAAATAGGTTCCTCTCACCAGCTAAAACCCAGGCATGGCGCCATGGCTAGATCAGCCGAGACACTGCTCAGATGGGTGGTATCAATAGGTCTGCACTAGGGTTTTCTGCTGCTGTAGAGCCCTGTCCTATGATGCTAATAGGTCTTGCATCCTCTTGGCATGCCCTGACACAGGCACAACCTGAAGTGTCATGTTATCATAACACAAATGCAAAAAGCTGTCATCTCTGGCACACTGTAAAGAAGTTTCAATTATTAAAATACCTTAAAATAGCTAAAACCTCTTAGGAACACAGAATTCTAGGGAGGGTCAGGAGGGTCATACCTCAAACCACTCTAGAACTGGAAGTGTAAAGGGGCAAGGAAGCGATATTCTTAACTGCAAGAGCATTCATGGCCTTACAGAAGCAAGTACCAGCTCAGTTTACTGTTGAGAATTTTAGAGTAGTGCCACAAGAAACTGAAAATCTAAAAACATCCCACTTGAAGGTCCATCATGAAAATTAGTATAGATATGTCAAAAGTATGGAATAGGCAAATTTTGTGCACTGAATATATGATGGGCCAGAGGGGCCTATGGGTGAGATACAGAAAGCTGTGTGATAGGTGTGAGTTTGTGATCATTCTATGTACCATCCTCTGGGACTAGCCAGGTCTCCCTAAAAGATCTCGAAAAGGAAGGACTAGAAAACAAGTCACTTATTGCTAAGTCCAAGCAGTTCGGTGGAATAGGAGCAGATTAATAGACTGGTAGGTGATGACACCATTTCATTTGCAGCATATGTGATTTGGGGTGTACTTCAGACCAAATTAGGTTGTTCCAATGGGCCAAAAATTCACACACAGAGGATACTGACAGTAAAACAATTCCAAAATCTTGGCTTTCTTGAATTCAGATCCCTATATAGGCAAGTCTAGGAAGCCTTGTATGGTCGTCTAGCCTGTTTCACGCAGAAGATTGAAGCACATCACTGCTCCCCCATGATTGCCTGTAAAGTCTCACATGAAGCCACAAGCCTTATTTCTCTTCCTGATAATTTCTGGTGCCTTCTTCCCAGTCTCCTTTCTTACTCTGAGTCCATTCAATGTCCAAACAAAGACTTTGTAAGGGTAGACGAAATCTTTCTTCTGCTACTGTGGGGCAATACTGTGAGTGAGCAGACAGGGTTCTTCCTACAAAAGGAGGGAGGAATAAGACATTTTAAATTACAGCCAACCACAGCAACCACTTTGCCTCTAGCTAACCCAAGGCTATGGGCTGGGTCAATGAGCCAGAGAGGTGGGATTGCAATGTTTTCTCAATCCGAGACAACCACCACAGGTGCAGTAGCTGTGATCTGACATTGCTAATTCTTCTTTGTTGGACAAAATCCCAGAATCCCAAACTTGCATTCAAGACAGCAGCCATGGCTCTATGAGACCCTATTACCCTGTTCTCTAACAGACAGCAGCTGAATAGTGTGCAAAGAGGTCTTCAAGCAGATAAAAGTCATGACAACTCAATTCTGACAATTCAGCCTGTGAGGGTCACATGCATCACCTTGTTTTGCAGCTCCGTGACCAACATCCTAACTCCAGCAAAGGCCTTAGATATTCCTTTTCGACCCATCTACACTCCCTTACGCACCATCTATAAACTTGAATACAAAACTAGTGCTCTTAACTTGGATGAAATCTGAAGCAGAGGGGGTCCTGATGTAGTCCATGAAAGGGAGTCTCCAGATACTCCTTTGTAGACATCTTCTGCGGGGCTCAGGAACAGGGACCTGAACCAAGTCCAGAAAAAGTGCTGTCTTTCTGCGTGGCCCACACTGTGAGCCCAAGACCCACAGTGGGGTCACTTAAAAGACTGGCCAGTCCGGCTGAGTTTCTTCACCTGCCCTCCTGTATGAAGTCTCTGTAGTAGAGACACAGTTACCACTTCCAAAGAGAGACTGCTGTGTCACATCTTCAATAAAAGGGACTTAATCTTCTTGGATATAATGTGTCACTTTGCTGGCCATTGTGTATGTGATTGCAGTCATAAGGTTAGTGGGTTGATAGTATTACTAATAATGAAACTTGTTATACTGCCATCAGGAAAAATTTTGGCCCTTTAGGGCACAGGCTGATGTCAGTGTCACTGGAGCACATTTCTGGAACTTCTGTGAGAATAAAGGGAGTCGTGTTGCCATTTCTACAGTGAGCAGGAAGAAAGAAACTATAATTCTTTAAAACAGTGATAGAGCACAAAAAGAGTTCAGCAACTGAAGATAAAGCAGTCAAAGAAGGGAGAACATCTTGAACAAAGAGAAGGCTGTACGACTGACTGCAAATGTGAAAGAGCATATATCTTATGGACCTTCACATACCATAAAGGAGCTGCTCTGAACATTGCAGGAGCTCTTATTGGTTTGTAAAACTTTAAATGTTAAGTGCATGCTTGGCATGCACAGGATGCCTTTGTGCTGTTGTGAACCAGTCATTGTGTTGCACCCTTGTATCCTTCACGAGAGTAGGAGCACATTTGGTGCATACCAGTAGGAGAACTTCCAGCTTAGTTTCCCTTGAAAATATTCAAGTTTGCACACACCAGAATAACCCTGTGAACCAAACTGATGTCTGGGAAGGTAGGATGATGTGCAATTCACTTCAAAACAGTTCTAGTCTATTAGAAAGAAAATGCTAACTCAGTCCCAGCCACTCCTTTTACACACACATAATGACTAGCAGAACTGTTTATGGTATCATGAAGCAGCAGCTCTGGCAATATGGACAGCAGACCTGATTAGCAAGTATGATACATCCTGGTCCCTCATTAGAGCCTTATCCCTTTGCATATACAGTAGCACAATAGCTCCTAAAACATCCACTCTGCGAACATGAATGCAGATGAAAAGAAGATATTGTTTGGTCTCCTGCATGTTGGAGTTCTTACTCTCTTGATGCTGGAATGGTCCCAGCAGCTATGAGTTGCCAGTCATAGAACAGACAAGCTTGGGGATAAATGTTTTATGGCAAAAGATAACCTGGCAGGTACTGAAAGAAGAGGCAGAAAGATAACTGAAATGTCACGTTTTCCCTTCTGAGCCTACACAAAGCACAGTTCAGGCAAACCAGAGACTCTGGGCCAGACAGCTAAAAGGTCTGGTACCTCCCACCTAGGAGGGCAGGGTACCAAGCACTTTGTGTCACCAACTACTAGTCGGCCTCAGCTGTTCAACTTTTTAGGAACTGTTTTCAAGGAGATACAATAGAGGACTTGGTGCTGATTTTTCTGTAAACACATGGATCAAATGCCAATTATAAAGACTTGTTTATTATATCAGAGAATCACAGAACCACAGAACGCTAGGGATTGGAAGGGACCTCA
>NW_010183069.1:0-9341 GCF_000695765.1 Mesitornis unicolor
CCGCCCCTGCCCGCCTGAGGGGCGGTGGGCTGCTATAGGAAGGCGTTAGTAGTCACAGGTATGTTTTACCCCTTTACCCGCAGATTTTAAGGATAACCTAAACAAAGTGTATGAAGCCATTGAAGAGTCGGACTTTCTGGCCATTGATGGGGAGTTTTCAGGTACAGTCACGCCTACTCTATGATTGTCAACTTGGCAATGCCTGTGCAGGGTCCCAGCTGCCCAGGTTTGCACATATAACCTCTCAGTGTTGGCTTGACAAAACTAAAGCTAAGGCTACCACAAAATAATGAAACCACTTGTTATATGTGCAGTAGCAAGGTTTTGGTCAAATAAAGATAGGTGTCTTACTTGCACTGCTTCTGTTCCCAAATAATCTTTTAATGTGTTCATTGCTCTTCAGCTGCAGCTCAGGAAAAAAAGATTTTGTACGTGTCATGAAAGCAAGAGATTGGGATAAATAAGGGAGGCCCTGCAAGTGTTTGGACAGGGAAAGACAGAAGTAAGAACTTTTACATTTGTAAAATCCAGAGAGTCTGTGAATGGGAGATGCCTTAATAAGTGCTTTAGCTTTGAGATACAGAGTCCAGTCAGCCATGAAACTTAAATGTGATCAAGATTAGGTTCTGATAGATGTTGTGCTTATGGAAAAAAGTTGCTATGTATTGCTTAAGGTGACTAAGACATTCAATGAATCTATGGATGGCAGTCTTCCCATTTTTAATTTGACTTTGATCCTGCATTGTGTTGTAGTGCCCCATCAACATTGTGTTACTGGTAGAGATTTTCATGTTACTATCATGTTGAAGAGGAACCAAAGCAGCAGAGTTTTCCTGTTAGAACACTGCCATTAAACTGGTCGGCTTTTACACTAACATATATGCTTTTATACAGTAGAAAATCTTTCTCAACTGAAATAATCTTGACATGTACTTTAAGTGAAAATGTTCTTAAATTACCAGTTGTTGCATTTCTTTGCTGTGGCTGATTTTGAAAAGCTTACCGAAAGCAAAATACTCTTTCAGGGATCAGCGATGGGCCTTCTGTTAGTGCATTAACCAATGGCTTTGACACTCCAGAAGAAAGGTATCAGAAACTTAAAAAGGTAAAGTTTTTACCTTGACTAAAATGATAATGCTGGAAAAAGGTTGGAACTCCTCAGTTCAGAATGGAGACAATGTAGGAAAATACAATGGAGGTCTGTGAAATTGAGTTACATAGAGCAGATGGGATTGCTTGTTTCATTGTCTCTGATAACACAAGAATTGGTGAGTGTTGCATTAGACTAAGAGAAGTTGTAGTCAGAATAGACAGACAGACAGACAGAATTCCTCATGCCAGAATTAGCTGATGTGTAGAACTTGTTGAAGGATGTTGAGAATGTTACAGTTTATCAGTTCAGACCCGAACTGGGTAAGAGAAATTCAGTAACAGAGAAACTACATCATGACCAGGTTTTTTTCCCAAACTACCTCCTCCTGCCAGCACGTACTGTCCCTAACAAAACTTAAATGCAAGCTGCCACTACCACCACTGCCTTTCTGCAGCACACACACAACAAAAGAAGATGCTGGAGGGTGTGGAAAGAGTTTTGAAAAACAGCCAAATGACCACAATAGACAACATTTGGTGTCTGAGGGTCAAAAAGTGAAAACTGTGATTTTGGTCGTGTGTTTGGCTTTGGTTTCGTTTGTTGGTTTTGGTTTATTTTCCATAAGAGAAAGGAATCAGAAGAGAGAAATGCTAAGCATCTTAGTGCATGCTGTTTCCTGCAGTGTCCAAGGAGTCAGTAAGCACTGTTTACAGATACTCTGTTAAGAGACATTGCAGGATGAAGGAATTACTGGTCAGTACTCGTACTGAGAAACTAGGACAATAAATGACAAACTGGGAGGAGGCTGTAGCTAAAAAAAAATCAACAAGCAAGCAAGCAAACAAAAAAGGTGAAAAAACTCCAGACACTAAGGGAGACAATAAAAGTGGCTGAATATGATGAGCCTTTGAGAGCTTCAGGGTAGCTGACAATTCAGGCTCTGCAGGCACAGTCAGTCTCTGTTGCTCGTTGTAAGAGTTCTGGTGTATCAAAAGCCAGTCCCAAATTCCTTGTTGTCACCTTCTTAAAACTTAGCTTGATTATTGATGTTTTTTATCTTTATGCTCAAAGATAAGAGGACTAATTTTGTGTGTCCTGTTGCCACCCATTATTTTTTCCCTATGATAGAATTTAGTAATCCTTTATGTTCTTTGTCTTTGAAATGGGTGTTTGGCCCTCAGGAAAGTTGGGTCTTTCAATGAGACCGCAATGGTTGTTTATTTTCTTGTACATTTGCAGTGGTGTTAACAGTCTTTCCAATGCTGATCCAGCAGTTGTGTAATACTAGAGAACACGATGGTGAAGTGCCTAGTGACTATGCTAACACATCTATCACGTTATCCACTCTTATCCATGTGGATTAGAAGAATATTAAATGTGTTACTAAATGTATTTGAAAACTATGTACAGCCAGTGTCTCTCTCAGCCTGCTCCTGCACCATGGGGAATGTGAATGAATGCTGAGGAGACTGACAGCTGCTTTAGATGCAGCATCTCTTGTGTGTGAGCAGCAGGTGGAGAGAGGGAGAAAACTTCTCTCACTTCTTGTTTGCTTTTCTTGTCTGGAAGTGCATACTACAAATCATCTTTGGATGCCAGTAAGATAATTAAATGGGGATGAAAACTGGTTTAAAAACTTGGGTGTATTTATTTCAACATTACCAACAGAACAAATGTTGATTAAGAAGATTCAGATATGCTTATTTTTGAAATGAAATCATATTTATTGTGGGCGTGCCCCAGTTGTCCTTACATGTGTATGGTTTTTATTCTCATGCAAAGTTTTCCTTTCCTTTCCAGCATTCCATGGACTTTTTGCTCTTTCAGTTTGGCCTTTGCACTTTTAAATATGATCACACAGAAGAAAAGTATGTTATTCTCTTATTCCTTGTTTTCTTAATTGAGAAATTTCTGAAGTAATATTGATAAGCTGTACTGACCTGCAACTCATTTTTTTCACAGGTATATAATGAAGTCATTTAATTTCTATATTTTTCCAAAACCCTTTAACAGAAGTTCCCCAGATGTCAAGTTTGTCTGTCAGGTCAGTATTACAACAAGTTTGTTTTTGTTTGGTTAAGGTTTACCTGCAGCAAACTTCTAAAAATATCTCAAGGAAAACTCTACATCATTGTAGAGGGAGAAGTAGTTGGTTCTTTAAAGAGCTTAAAAGGCAGAAAAATGTGCATTTCTGGGATTTAGGGTTTTTTTTGTAGAAGAAACGAGCATCAGTTTCAAGCAATCCGTGAAAATGAGCTTTAAGGGAATATCTTTGCTGTCTTTAAATCTTGTCACACATTACATTGTGTGGTTCCTAGAGTTAGAGATAATGTTCCAAACCTGGCAAGTTGATTCTATAATTTTTTTTCTTGTTTTGTTTTCTTTCTTCTCTGATTTCCTGCTCCCTTCCTTTTTCTGTTTGCTCCTTTATTCCCATCTGCTTATCTCACTTTCACTGCTTCATTGCCAGCATTTTTCTGGTCCCAGATTTGTTTTCCTGAACCACATTTTGGTTTCTTTAGTTTCCTCTCTCCACATAGCTCGATTCATCTTTATCCCTTTAGTGTGTTTATTGTTCCTGTACTTTATGGAAGTTGAAAATAAATAAGACAAGTAGCATAGCCTAAACTCTCTGTGGCTTCTTTAGGGTCACAAACTTGGTTGCTCTTGACTTTGGACTTTGTATAATTTCTTTAAAAGTGTAAAAATAACAGAATTGATCTTTTTATGACATACACTTTTGCCAATTGTAAAGCTGTTTTATTTTGTTGCAGAGTTCAAGTATAGATTTTTTAGCAAACCAAGGATTTGATTTTAATAAAGTTTTTCGCAATGGTAAGTTGTGTTGGTTTTCTTTCTTTGTTTCTTTCTTTCTTTCTTTCTTTCTTTCTTTCTTTCTTTCTATGTCTGCAAAATTTATGATGACATCTTTCTTCATTTTCTGCAGAAAGAGGCAGCTATTCGTTATACTCTCTTAACACATAAGTTCTTAGAATCATTCTTAGCTGATCTATAGTTGTGATTATAGTTATTCCCTTTTCAAAAATTAATTGTATTTGGTTCAACAGAATAGAATTCCCATTGAGAAAAGTGCTTGTTTGTGTATTTTTGTTTGGTAGAGTAACAAGTTATACAGCTGTGTAAGGATTCAGCAGTAACATTTTAGAAAAGTATTGGTAAGTTGTAATAGGTGCTGCTGCAATCTCGTGTTAAAGTGATGAAAAAAGCAAGGAAGAGGAGCGCCTAATATTTTTGTGATTGGGATCTACAGCTCTGCAGTCCTCAGGCTCATGCCTTGTGCAGAGGAGAACGTATAGATCTTACGAGTCCAATAGTACCAGCTAACCTGGCGTGTGCAAGAAGAGAACCTGTATAGACACAGATAAAGAGTGGGGACTAGAACAGGTCACTGAAAGGGAGGGATGTATTTTGTGCCTTTGGTGGTATAACACTGACAGATGCTTGGTTAGTAATAAGTCTTTGCTAAATCATACATCCCTAATTTGTCTCTAATTATGATGAGCTTTTAAATGTTGACTTTTTTGGTGGATTTTGTTTCGTTTTTCCAGGAATTCCATATTTAAATCAGGAAGAAGAAAGACAGCTAAGGGAACAGTATGATGAAAAGCGTTCTCAGGCTAATGGTGCAGGATCTCTGTCATACGTTTCTCCTAATGCCACAAAATGTCCTGTAACAATTCCTGAAGATCAGAAAAAATTTATTGAGAAAGTAGTGTAAGTGAAATGGCTCAGTATTATCTGACGTTACTGAAACGAAAACATAAACAGTAGTGACATGTTAGTGTGTTGAAGCTATTTTTATTAGCTCACTAGTGGTGAAATAGTTCTCTTTCTGTTATGAAGTGTTTTCTTGTCTTTGGGGGAGAGCTGTAAACATCGTAAGAAGAAAACGTCACATATAGAAGCAAATAATGTGTTTATTCCAGGGAACAGATAGAAGACTTACTAAAGAATGAAGAAAATGAAAGTTTGGATTTGGAGCCATGTACAGGGTGAGCTTCTGAAATTATATATATTCTTAAAAAAAATGTATTTTGTCCATATAGAATTAGAGGAATGACAAGGAAGAAGAGTATCTTTACTTGGGTTAACTCTGGCAAAATCCACATTTGACTAATCTCTGAAGGCTGAGAAAAAGTGGTGATTTATGTGGGTGTCATACTCTGCTTTTTGAGCTATGACTACTGCGGGTAGTGACAACATGTTTAAGTACAGCCAGAAAGTGTCTTGCATATGTGAGCCTCCTTTTGGTGTTGCTGAAGTGCTCTGTAAGCCTCAGATGTGCATTTTACAAACAAATTTCTGAAATCTATTGAGCTATCAGTTACTCGTAGTTGACGCTGTGTATTGAAACTGGTTTTAGTGAGCCTCCTTCCCCAAGTCTATTTAGATGTGGAGTCTAGATGTTTAGAGAGTACAGTTATTTAAAAAAACACTAGAAATACTAGACTGTTGTGGAGCTGGGGGTGAGGTACCATCACTGTATCTATGTTCAGTAATCATAACTGCAGAATATTTGCCTATGAGAAGATGTGTGAATAACTGTACAAAATGGCATAAATATCTTTACAGCTGGAAAACTGGACATCAGAATTCAGTAAAACCCTTCCCAGCCTACGGGTTCTGGTAGCAGCGACTTATGCTCTAAAAATCTTTCTACGAATGAATATGGAACCAGCTTTAACTGACCGTTACTACTTTGAAACACTTTTGTAAGAGGACTATTAGTAACACAACTGTCTTTTGATTTTAGATTTCAGAGGAAATTAATTTATCAGACCTTGAGCTGGAAGTAAGTTACTGGTAATACTGCCTTACTGTATATTTTTAGTATTTCTGATAAGAAATCTGGGTAAGATCTGGTGTACTTAACCTCAGAGAGAATACATTTAGACTTTTTGTTTTTTTTCCTTTAAGAGAAGACTTTTATAATGCTCTGAAGATATATTGCATTTAACTGGTTTGTGATGGTTAACTGAATATTTTAAAGCTTAGTATTTATTTTATCATTCCTATCTAAAATCTGTGAATAGAACAGCACAGCCTAGAATTAGGTAACAAATGCAACTTGGCAGGTTTTTAGTGAACAGGAACTGCTGATGCTTATACAGATTGTGGGCTTTACTTGAAAAAATACTAGCTCTATAGTAGGTACTGATATGTTTACAATCAAGCATTTCTGATGACTTAAAAATCCTAATTCTAGTAGTAAATTTCCTTTCTGGGCTTATTTTGTCCCTCATCTTGGCCTAAATATATTCTTTAAGGCCTTAGGAAAATCTGTGAGGCTGTGGAGATGAGGGTTTCATTGTTCTGACTGCACCAGTAAAATGTGGAAAGTACAGTGTACATTTTTGTACATGTAGTTAACTCAGTGTTGCAGCAGTATCTGGCACTCTGTTACTTGAAATAGATAAAATAAGGCTTCTCTCTATAAAATGCATTCTGAAGAAGTGAGCTTGAGAACTAATCTGGAAAAAATAGAGATGTCTTCAAGAATTGTTTTGAGTGATTTTTTGAATATATTGGTAGAATGTCTGCAGCTTCCAATAGCACAGTCTTACGTTTGTCTGACACTTATTCTGGCCTCTCCCCTCACTGGATGGAAGAGTATGTTCATGAATTGTACTTTTGGTAAGATTCAGAGTTGCTCTATGTGTGTGCAGCTGTGTAGACTGTGTGTGAACATTGGCAAGAAAGCAAAGTTGTGGAGTTAGCGTGGAGATAATTAAAACAGGAAACAGTGAGGTTATTGGTTGCTCTTGTGTCCTGAATGCTTCACAGGTCATTTTCTCTATTGAAGTGTTCCGTTGTGCAACAGTGTTTTGATGCATCCAAGGTCTGTGACATGAAACATCTTGAAAGTGAGATCTAGGTTCAAAATTGTGTGAGCAGTCAGGGTGGAGAGGACGCGATAGTACTCTAATGTGTTCTCTCGTGCAAGATTTAGTAGTAGCCAGCGGATGAAGGAAGCATGCTGGTTCTGCAGTGGTTATATAGTTGTGGTTTCTTTATTATAATGAGAAGATCAGAGAAATATCTACTTGTTAAGCAGCTAAAGACATTATTCTCTGACCTTCCTATTGACTGGATGCTCTGTGGCACTGTGTGTGGTAGTACTTTGGTAATTAAATGTGATTGTGACAGAGTGGTGCACCCGTGTAGCAGAGGTAATGACATTTGTATTAATATTTCTTGTACGAGCTTACAGTTAGCAGAAAATCTGGGGTTGTTTATAAATCCTAGCATGAGTGACATATTAAAGGCATGCAGTCACCAAAGAAGCTGTCTTGTGGCTGCAAGTAAACAAGAGCTTTCTCACCATTGTGTTGGGTTTTTGAAAGCAGAGATTCTAGACTGTGATGAACTCTCTAGATAACGCTTGCTTAGTACTACTGAAATAAGAAGTTATGGGTTCCACAGCAATAGCATGGGAAATTGAATAAGAAAATGCATTTTAGTGCTCATGACCATTAGGGTAATGTAAGGAGGCCAACTTAATGGCCTATTGCTTAAAATTTTCCATTATATTAAATTAAAAAGGAACTTTTAATGGTTCCTTTGCACTTAAGACTTACAGTAATAATGAAACGTGAGATTACCTAATCACTGTTGTTGCTTCAGTATGCTAAATACCAAATTAATATCTACTTATATTTACTTTTCATTTGATTTGATGTAGATATCCAAAAGGTATCCATGTTGAAACCCTGGAGTCAGATAAGGTAACTAAGCATGCTACTTCCTGTAACATTTGTTCTGTCTAAATGAAATAGTATGTCTCAATTTTACCAGACCTCCTAACTTTTAGATCTAACATAAGCTTTGTTATGGAAAACGCGAACTATTTAAAGTAGAATACAATGAGCTAGATTCTAAACATTAAATCTGACCAACTTATGAAGTGTAAGCGTGTGTTTGTGTGGCTTAATACTAATTTTTTTTAAAGGGCATTTTCAAATGTGATTGACCTGGCATTGAAAATTGGTGAAAAGTAGATCTCAGTTATAGAGGAAAAATCATCAGTATGGCATCACATGCTTTATTCTCACTTCCCAGCCCAAATCTCTGCTTCAAAAGATAATTGAAATCCACTTTTTATAAGGAAACGATGTTAACCTTTCCTTAGAAGTAAAAAGTGAATTTAGTAAAAGCTGGATGGATGGTGCATGAATGTAATACAGCTTTCTGAAGGAGCCTTTTGGGAGTAGGTAGTGAAGTGGTGCTCACAACAGAAACAAGTCATGTTGCCAAGTAGCTGCTGCTGAGATATGACTTAATTTTCTTTGCAATGTAAATTTACAGAAACTTGGTGGTCTTAAATACGAACATCTCAGAGTCATTCCTCAAACTATACACTGTTTTATTTTAGAAGGAGAGATACATTGTTATTAGTAAGGTAAATGAAGAAGAACGAAAAAGAAGAGAACAGCAGAAACAAGCAAAAGAACAGGTAAATAAGTTTTTCATTTCATTCGTTTACATGAAAGAGGGAGGTGGAGAATCTATTACTTCAGTCAGCTATGCAAAACTGTGGGATAGGGTTTGGTGGTATTTCCCACTTGCTTGGCTGTGACCGTTACCAGAAATTGATCCTCCAATTTCTGTCGGCTAACTTAGGCTTTGCTATAGAGCAAGAAGAATTGCAAGACGCTCTACAAAATTTCAAAGAATGAATAATTGTAGAATATTAACCAATATTCTGGAGCAGTGAATTCCTCTTTATATGAGTATGTTTTATCAGAAAAACGCAGTCTAATGATAGGAAACATCAGTTGATTGCATTTACAGGTGCTGTATGACAGTAGCTGTTGCAAAAAGATTTGCAGAAATTCTTGAGCAAGTTTTCATGTTATTTGGATTCACAGGCTGTCCTCTGAGGAATAGTACTCTGTTACAAAACTTGCTTGCTCTTAGTTGTCCGAGTTAAAATGTGCTGTATAATAAATATGCTGTCTGACTTTTCTTGATGGAAACATGCTGCACATGACTGCTGTAGTAACAAGTTGACTGCAGGGTCATGCCTGGTATATTCAGGCACTCTCAGCATTATTTATGGGACTTGATATTTTTGCTTACGGAGTCTGGTGCAAGTTTCAGGAAGTCGTCAGACTTCAGTTTTGGGAATTCTTGATCGCACTCTTGTGATCTGTGCTTATGTGTTTCAAAGAGAAAGTCAACTTGAGTGGAGCAAGTAATACCTGCATGCAGAATACCTCTTAGGAGG
>NW_010183069.1:9372-55943 GCF_000695765.1 Mesitornis unicolor
TGCAACTACTGTGACATCCCTTTTTCCAAAGGGCAAGCTAGGGACAGTTTAATGCTACAGCAGATTTTTCTGAAGCCGTCTCTATAGGTGTATTACTCACTCTGACTAGTGGCATTCAGAGCAGAACTAAAATAACAGTGATTGCTGTTGAATTTAATTTCTGACTGAACAAAGACAACGCAAGGCAGAAATTACTTCCCTAGACCTGAAAAAGAAAGATCTGTTACAGAAAGTTGTTTAAGTGAATCTAAAATAGATGCTGGAGTCAGTTCCACCCAAACCAATCGAAGTCAATTTAAAATGTGTAACTCACATTATGTAATACTGTATCTGTATATTAGAGTTCTGTAACATTTCTTCCTATTTTAGTTTATAGAAATAGTTCCCGAATTTCAGTGTTAGCATAAAATTACAATTTGATTTAATAGGTATAGCAATCGGGATTCAACCTATTACATCTTATAACAATGTATGTAAAAATTACAGCTGAAGATATGTAGCATAATTTGACCACCTTCTTGAGCTGTTTGCAGTCTAACAGCTGTTGAGCACTAGTGAAGATAGCCTATTGGCAGTGAACTGCCTACAGCTGTATCGGTCAGGCTGGGATGAAGTTAACTTTCCACAGCAGCCTGCACTTTGCTGTGCTTTCCACCCGTGGCTGAAGCAGCGTTGATGTGGCACAAGTGTTTTGGCTGCTGCTGAGCAGTGCTTGCACAGTGCAAGGCTTTCTCTCTTCCACTCTTCCTCCAAAAGCAAGTAGCCTGAGGGGTGAGCGAGATGTTGGGAGGGGACATTGGTGGCTGTGGTGTTCATCTTCCTGAGCAACCTTTAAGCGTGCTGAGGCCATGCTTCCCAGCGCTGGCTGGACAGCTGCCTTCTGGGCGGGGGCAAGTGGTGAATGAATTCCTCTGTTTGCTTTACTTGTGCGTGCAGCTTTTACTTTTCTTTCTAAACTTCCATTTCCATTGTATTGATCCATGAGCCTTTTTGCCTTCCTTTGAGTTTTTATTTTCCCTGTCTTTCGTATCCCCTGGGAAAGGGGAAGGAGCAAAAGGCAGAGTGGGTGTTTGGCTTCTGGCCAGGGTCAACCCACCACAACGGTTTGCAACTTGTCCTACTTTACAGTGAGCTAGAGCTATGTATTAAACCGGGATTCTGTCAGCAGAATCCTGCTTTGATCTCTTTTGTCTTCCAAATATTGCCATTTCCTCTGTGGTCTGTTCTTGGTTGTGTGTGAGAAACAGTCTGAGCCAAACTGATGTGTCTTTGAGCTCTTTTGACAGTATTTGTGTTTATATTTCATTAACGTCAGAATGTGCTTACAGGAAGAATTGAATGATGCAGTAGGATTTTCCAGAGTCATTCATGCCATTGCTAATTCTGTAAGTTAACATAATTTTTAGTGTACCTTGTGTTGCAAGAAAAAGAATTAATTCAAAAGAAGAACTATTTTGCTGTTACGTTTTGGAAGATAAGATGAAATACAAGTTAAAGTGGCTTCTCTTTTTCTTTTTCTCTTTTTTTTTCTGTTGATGTTACTTCATATTTTACAATGGTTGAGTATGGTAGATTAAGTAAGCTCCTAAACTAATGATGTGAACAACCTCATTGTCTGTAAGAGTCAACAATACCAATTTCTTAGCGCTCTCAACAAGATTCTTGTGAGTAACTGAGCTTTGAGGGCTTTTTCCTCTGTCCTGAAAAGATTTTTGGTGGTTGTGAGGTTTTGTTGTTGTTGTTGTTTTGGGGTTTTTTTGGTTGGGTTTGAATTTGGGTTTTTTGGGGTTTTTTTTGGTTTGGTTTTTTTCCCCTGGCAGTTAAAGGCTTCATCAGAGAAGCTCATCTGATTCTACTCTAGTTACATAGTTAAAATAGGCTGGAGTTTGACATCTGTCCCATTCAGCCCAATTATTTTCAAGTAGTTGTTAGCTTGCTGTTCAGGGAGAAAAAAAAGTATGCATATTGTTTTCTCCAGCAAATGAAGGATGCAGGGAAGCAGAAAAAGTTGCCATGTCAAATGAATCAAATTTAACACTTAAAAAATTCTTGTAATTTTTCAAGAAGGAACTTGCTTGTAAAACATCTGGCATGAAAGGTTCTGTGCTGTGAGAAGCCACATCGTGCACCTAATTATCGTCTATTACAAGTGTAAAGAATATGTCCTGAGTTGTTGTACAAGTTGTAAATGAAAGATAACTGACTGAGAAATCACTTGACTTCAATCTTAAATAGATCACATTTGGAAACCAAACTCTACGTAGCTGTTCTAGTACATCTTAACACTTCAAGCTGCTGCTGAAGGCTGTGACAAGTGGTTGGGAGTAGAGGAAAGAGGAGAGGCTGCTCTGAGAGAATGAAGGAGTCTGTGGGGCGGGTGGAGAGTGAGTGGGAAGGTCTGATTTGTATTTGCTCCCAGCTGCCTTTGGCTAGGATCTAGGATAGGTGCTTTTAATGTGCTGTTCTTGCTGTGGCTGTGGTTGGAAGTGTAACTAACATTTAATGTTCTGTCACAGGGCAAGCTTGTAATTGGGCACAATATGCTGCTGGATGTTATGCATACCATACATCAGTTTTATTGTCCACTACCTGATGTAAGTAATCTTTTGAGTGTTCAGAAGATTAAATAAATGCTTTAATGTATTTGTTTTTAGCCTTATCTCCAGGCTTTCTTGTGTATACAAGCATATGACAGTCTATTAAAATATTTTAAAAAGAACACTTGTTACCTCTAAGCTAGTGCCTTATTTTATTAAATCTTCATGTGGAAAGCTTAGTTGGATTGAATTGTCCTTTACATTTTTAAAATGTTCAAATTAAACATTGGAATTGAATGGTGGTTTCTGTTCGTATCTGGTAGTCCTTCAGAAACTGCTCGGTAACGGCAGGTGAATTTAACAGCCTGGCTTGTTAAGATACTGGGTTGGAGCTCCAGCATTACTCTGTGGTATTTTTCCCCTTGTAGTTTACACAGTGAGAATGTGTTTTCATATAATGTAGTACAATTAATAGAATGATAAGAAATCTTGTAGCAGAATGACGTTCATTGGGTTGAAGAGGTGGAATGTCAGAGTAAGTGAAGGGAGCATACTTTCATGACTGCACTAAGGCAGTCCAGCAGTTCACAACTGCAGTGATCTTGCAGTTAAGATAAACTAAACAATGTATAGGCATGGTGAACGTGGGCTGAAGAAGACAAAGGTCTCGTTGGAGGGATGGACTGCATCGTGGTTGTATTACTTGCAATCCTTGAGGGCTTGTGGGTGTTATGGGGAAAACGAGGATAAGATGGGAGAAAGCAGTTTGGGACCTGTTTGGACAGTGTTGAAACATTAGCAGTTGTCAGCTGTGCTTGTGCTGTTGACACTTGGAAGATCTAAGCCTGTGGGTAGTCAACTGTCCGCCCGGACTGCTTATATTCCATTAACACATTAAATGCTGAGAACATTTAAATAAAACTGTTAACACAGCTGGAGTTAAAGGTAGTCTAGGTTATACCATAGAGGTGACAGAACATTTCTCTTATGAATCACAGGCAAATGAGAAATAACTGGTCTGTGGTTTCAAGTAATGACAGGTAGTGTTTATGGTAATGCTGACAAATACATCTCGTATGAGGTGAGAATTCAGTCACTGTATCTCAGTATTCAAAGCTGATTGAATAATTGTAGCTATTGCTGTCTATCATCCTGAGACTGATAAACAGTTTACTTACTTGTGTTCTGTCTTCTGGTTTAATGTTAAATTAGGACCTGAGTGAGTTCAAGGAAGTGACATCTTGTGTCTTTCCACGGTAAGTTCTTAGTTCAAACTTTCAACTGTTTAGTATTGTTCTAGCGAGCTGATATTGTTTGTCCTAGCCCTGTAACCCAGCTGTTACTGGGAAGAAAACTGGGAACAAGTTAGATGAACACAGTTTTTAAAGTGTTCTGTAGCATCTCTTTCTCAGAAGAACAGTACTATTGTCCTACTTGGCAAAAGATGCAGCTTTGCTACCCCCTTGTTTTTGGCATGATGTTTGGTGGTTTGAATCTGTGCTACGTTTGGAACAAGACTGACTTGTTAGTTTTTGTTTGCATCTCTTCCTCTTGCTTAGTTTTTCTCCTTTTTCATGCTGAACAAAACAAGGAGTGTTATGGCTGCAGAACTATTGGGCAGAACTCTTGTTTCTGAGCTAATACACCAAAACATTTCTGGGGATTTGGCAAAATGGACCTTCTTCCATTTCAACTTATTTAGCTCTTACTTTGTTTCTAGGCTATTGGATACTAAACTGATGGCAAGTACACAACCTTTTAAGGTAAATTAATATAATATTATGAAAATATTGGAATATACAAGTTTGCATTAAGTATGTATTGAAACAAGTGATTTTTTTTAATGACAAAGTATATTTGATAATTCAAGAAGTTTGATTTGAAGAAATTAATAACCTGTATCTTTTTGTGACACTTTATATACACATACATAGATTCAATAATGCAAGTCAGCTAAGCTAATGTGTAAGAGTAGCTTTCTGATTGTCAGGCTGCTTTCACTGTCGCCGTATCACTTTAAATCAGCAATATTTACACTTATAAAACTATTCGAGAATGTCCAGTTGGCAAGGACACTTCAATACTCAACTTGAATGCCTTCAACTCTTATGATTGATACTTGGGATATTTTGCCTTGCTGTCTGTGCTGTCTCTTCTTCTGCCTCAAGTACCATGCATGGAACCAGATGAAAATAGAAATATTACTTCCTCATAATTCATCAGGAATTCTGGAAAGTATTAATAAATGCTTGTGACTCATAGATATTATGCTGTAGGCAAGGCAAGTTCACTTTCTGAACACTTCTCTGGTGCATTAGTTTGAAATGAGGCTGTGTATGAATCCTTAGAGAACACAAGGTGGCAGCAGCAATTTATCCAATTTTATTTCTGTTTCCAGGGAAAATGTGCTTGGCATTGGCAGTTATTGATGTCTTTTCTTGCAGGAGATCATTAATAATACATCCCTTGCAGAACTGGAAAAGCGATTAAAAGAGGTTCCATTCAGCCCTCCTAAAGTTGGTAAGAATATATCAAAATGTCTTATTTTTGAAATGTTTTCCTAGTTTTTTCCTAAGTTTTTTTTTACTAATTTTACAGATTGATTTATTTTTTTTTTCCTCTTGAGCAAAATTATGACCATAATGGTTAACTTTACTCAGTAGCGTTAACGCTCGATCAGAAATGATTAATGAGGTTCGGAACGTACAAAGCGATGCATGTCTAGATATACTAGAATGCTTTTGTTACCTCTTCATTTGTTTTCTTTTGGATGTGTATCTATTAACAAAAAAAAAAAAGTTAAGCACTAAGCAATGTGCTCTTCAGCTCAACCAGTATAGCTTAATGTTGTCTGGGTGTCATCCAACTTTTTTAAAAAATAAATATTTCAAGGGCTCATCTGTAAAGAGGTCTGATGTTTTGCTTGTTTTCTATATAAAATTTGAATTCAAGTTTCTTGTTACAAAATACAAGTATACATGCTTCCATATTTCCATTGTATTTCTGTATCACTATTTGAATCCTGGGTATGTTTCATTGTAGTTTTATATTCTTTTGCTATGGTGGAATGCAATAGGTTAAGTGGAATTCTAGAGTTCACTTTCCAGTCTATACCGTAATGTGAGGGTCATGATTCTGGCTATTTAAACAGTTAATTTTGTTCTTCTAGTCCTAGTCTCAGTACAACTTCTAGAGGAACATGAGTCAGCTTTCTAGAGGCTAAGAAGGTAGCTACAGAGGTGAAACAACTTTGAAGTTGAGAGTGGGAAAAGATTAAATTGTAGAGAAAAAAGTGTGATGTGCACTTATTTGTTACTGAGACTTGGGCACTTTTGGACACTTCTTTTCGGAGAAGTGCCCATGAAGGTTTCCCCTTTCAGAGGTGATTCAAGATCTTCACATAAACACCAAGTATGATTGTCAATACAGCTGTCAATAAAGACATCCTTTAATCACTTAGTTTCGTTTTCATACTTTAAATACATTGAAAAATCTGACCATAGGTTGGTCGGATGGTTAGCAAACAGGTTAATAGAGTTTTCAATTAACCTGAGTGTCTCTTCTTTTAAATGCAAGACAGTCAGGGAAAAAATATGCAATGTGTGGAATCCTGCTGTCATTGTGTTAGAATTAATACTCCATTTTGGCTAAGTAGGTGTGTGAATTAGTAGCTTTTAAATAGGAAGTAGTTTCTGTCCTAGGAGCCTATTCTTACTTAAAAATACAAACCAGAACTGTCCTTTTTTCATAACTTCTGAAATTCGGAACTTCTGAAAATCATATCAACTTACCCAACTGATGTTATGCTCTGTCAAAGTGTGTGGGTAAACATACAGGGCTTTAACTTATGTGATAACATGTTTACAAACTGTTTTGTCTCCTCAGAAAGTGCAGAAGGGTTTCCAAGTTACGATACAGCTTCTGAACAACTTCACGAAGCAGGATATGATGCTTACATTACTGGACTGTGCTTCATCTCCATGGCTAATTTCCTGGGTATCTATGTAGCCTTTTCCAAACCTTTTCCTTAGTGCTATCTGTAGCTGCTTTATTACGTGTTGAATTTCTTCTTTGTTCATCAGGTTCATTCCTCAGTCCTCCGAAAAGCCATGTGTCGGCTAGATCAAAACTCATTGAACCTTTTTTTAACAAGTAAGTAGCTGTTGTATTAAAAGACTTCCTGAAGTGTGAAAATACATCTCTAGCCTTAGAATATATATTTATCTAGCCTCAAAATCAATGGCTAACTGCATTTTTCTTTACACTTCAATTTTGATTGGCTTTCTGGTTCACGCCAGTAATGCTGTGGAGAGGCCAGGATTTGTGAAGTCAGTACCTTTTCTTTTGAAGAGAATGGTTTCTTTTCTGCTAACTTGTCAAACGACACTTAGAAGAATACCTGGACTGCTTTAACGGATTTGTCCGTGCCAGTGTTGAGAATATGTTTACAATTTAGAAAATGATTTCTGGAGTAAGCTTTTGGAGTAGTAGAACTGAAGAAAAACTGGTCAGCGGTCTGTTATGTTGTGGGACACTCAGAAACTGGTGATAGTTAAAACTGAATACACTAAGCAGTCTGGAAAAACTAAAATATCCCTACTGTAATATCAGTCCAAGTAACACAAAGCTATTGTTTTAACATTATGAAGTAACCCATTTTTAAGAAGACACGATAAATACGTGTGGTTTGTAGTTTATGGGATGATGCTATGGTTGGTATTTTGCTTTTGAATGGAATCTTAATGCAGATTACTTAAAGTGAAGGAAGACTTGAGAAATCTGGATGTCTTTATGCACAGATTTGATTCTTTGCATACGTAATCTATAGATTTTTACCTAGTGAAGCTTCTAAAGGTAGTGTAACCTGTCATGTAAAGGGAAAGGAGTTGAAATTAAATAGCTGCTAGTGCTTCAGTATGTTTGTTTGTTTAAATTAAGGACATATTCCATCCTTTCAAACCCTGTCATATACGAGCTGGAAAAATTAATTATTTTAGCTTCCAATGGCCCACACAAGTGAAGGAATAACTGTGATCAGTGGCTTTCAGTCTGGAAAGGGAATGACTCTAGTGACAGCAGTTAGGTGAGTCTCCTGACACTGAGACACGTGAGGCAGTAACTCCATATATTCTAGCAGATGTTATAGATTGTATGCACATTCCTTAAATTGAACATGGACCCACAGTGACCACTTGATTTGAGTGTGAAAGTGATGATAGAATTGATCAGTTTGCACACTTAAAATGTTTTATCAGCTGTTTATACCAATTATTACTTAGTTGAATACTGTAACTGTAATCTGGTAAGCATTTTAGAAGCTTCTTGAAGTTATGAGAGCGAAGTTATTTATTTTAGTCCTCCAGTGAACACTACACACAGCAAATGTCTTGTAACAGCAGTGTGACATCTACACTTACGACAGGATTTTAGGCTACTTGTCAGGGAAATAGTTTTTAAGAGTTTTAATAGTTTTATGAGCTTTTATCGCAATCATTTCTTGACTGTTTTGAGAAACTCTTAAGTTACATGTTTAAGAGCGAAAGAGTTGCCCTGGTTATCTCCACTGAAGTGTCATGATGGCTTTTGCAGTTTAAGGGTTTTAAGATTCATTCTGTCTAAAGCGTGATGCAGTGCTCAGAAAATGGGCAAGTATATTTAGAATGACATCTTTTGCATTAGCCACGGTGTAGCTGGCTCTTACTGCACAGAGCTGCTACTTCCTAAATGGTCACTTCCCCACTTGTTTTAGTTGTTTTCAGCAGTAACAGTTTGAGGCTGTCTTGTTCTTCTTTTGTTGAATAAATAAAATTACTAGCATGATGCCAGGTAACTTTTTGAATCTGAATTGCTAGATAATGAATTGGACTTAGAGGGTCTGTTTGTTTTAATATAGTTTAAGATATGGTTGGGATGATTGCTCCTGCTTCTTCAGAAGCAACATCTAAATAAAAGGAAAGCTTATTAAAAGGTCTTTAGGCAGAAATTTGTTAATGGTGCTTTTCCGTTTTGCTCCAGGCTA
Organism: Mesitornis unicolor; assembly: GCF_000695765.1. Lineage (NCBI taxonomy): Eukaryota > Metazoa > Chordata > Aves > Mesitornithiformes > Mesitornithidae > Mesitornis > Mesitornis unicolor. Next base: position 17,929 of record NW_010183069.1, read on the forward strand.
TTTCTTATGAGAGTAATGGACATACCATATCTCAATTTGGAAGGACCAGACTGTAAGTAGCTTATTTCATTGTATACTTACTACCATTCTGACCAATTTCCTGGAGGAGGAAGTGTAGAAATTAATTGTCGTGTACCTAAAGCATGGGACGTCAGCTGTGTTTAGGTAATTAGGCACAGAGAATCTGCATTATGAAGGGGATTGACTAGAACAGATTAAACTGTTGTACCTAAATGTGAGAGTTTGAAATTAACGGCTTTATGGCTATGTCGGGTCACTATTCTTATGTACTACACAACATATAAAACGGGGTCTTAACACTTTCTCGCTCTTCTTGCATACAGGATGCAAACTAGTGAATAGCAAATGATTTTGAAAATCACCTGGCTGCTTTCCTTCCCAGTTTGTGTGCGGCAGTGCTTCAGTCAGAACATCAGAATTCTTCTGCCACATGAGTTTAGGATTACATAAATGGAAGAATAGTACTTGAAATATTTATACTTTTCAGGTTACAGATCTGGGACTGTAATAAGTTGCTAATACACTTAAATGAAAACAGATTTTGCTAATATAAAGGTCATTACTGTTATGGGATATTACACCATGAGGGAGAAAACTTCCAATGAGTGTTACCACTGCTGTCTTGGCTCAGGAAAATGTGAAGCCTTTGAGTTCAGTCTAGTCCTCAACTAGATGAAAGCTTTTTTTTATACTGTGAAGTCAGATACAGAAATGTCTTAAAAAATATGTCCAACTGGAAGCAATCTTGATGTGAAGACATTTTCCACTCCATGCACTGGAAAGCTCAGACTGGAGTATAACCCTTTATTAGATGCTAGTTTAATAGTAACAGAATGTAGTTCTGGAAAGATGGAAGTAACTACTGGAATGGAAAATATGTGCTGCGAGGGCATATATTTAATTTTTAAATGCATTTAGGTGATCAGATCACGGAGCTCTGGGTCTATGGATCTGTTGGAATGGTTATCTAATTATGTTGTGTGCTTCTTTCCCCAACTGTTTGATACGGAGTGGAAGAATGGATAAATACTTTGGGTCATTGAGAGAATGCCAAAGCTAGTAGGCTGTAAAGATGCTACTTCCACTTGCAAGCTAACTTACAGGATTGTTTTGGTCCTTTGCCAAGAAGAGTTGCCAAAAATGAGTTTGCCTCTGAAAGTCTCTCTCTTTTTATCTGAAAGCTCCTCCCATAGAACAGACTGATGTAGATGTTAACAGCAGAATCTGAACCGGGGAGACTTTCTAAGCTTCAAAACAAAGTATGTCTAGGGTGGCATGTTTGCCTGACTGTCTTAGAAGCTTTTATTTCTAATCTGAGATTTAAATGCTACTGCAGGTTGGGGAAGCTGTCTGGGTGTTTTTTGTCTGTAGGGGGTATTTTTTTTAACAGTAAAGCTATGCAAAGTACAAGGCCACACTGCTGTGGTAGATATGCTTGGAGATACTTGTGATAATTGCTGATGCTTAGCTGTTCTTATGACATTGACAATTCACAAGGTTTTCATCAGTAAACATTGTGAAGTGGTTTAATTAAATGTGGCAAAAAAACCCTAACAGGTTTGCCCTGGTATAATGGGGTCAAGTACACGTGAAAGTCAGATATAGCAATAATAAGTCGTTGGTGGTCTCATTTTGAACACATGCTCCATGAGTGAGATCTACCTTGAAAGCCTCCTGTTTTAATGCTGAAAGCCAAGGAGATAAATCTTCTCTAGTTTCTGATGACAAAGGAGTTCAGGAGGGCAATTCCCTGAGATGAAAGTCAGTCCCCATATCTCTATACCCAAAGAAAAGAGAAGCTCTTCCTTGAAGTGTTTCTGTGTGGTCAGGTTAAAATCTGATCATGTAAAGCTGTGTACAGTTAACCCTTAAGATACCTTTAACAAACTGGAGCAGTGAATTATAAAGTAGAACACTCCACTCCAATGGTTCAGCCTCTGCCTGACATTGAACATAAAATAACAAGGGAAGATACAGCAATGTGTCATGCATAAAACCATGAATCTCTACAGATACCTGTGGAGAGGCTCGATTAATGGCTTGAAAATAGTTTCATGGATTTCATGGGAAATATTTCAATATCTTTGCATCTTAGGATGCAGTATTCTACTTGCTGCGTTATAAATATGATAGGAGGTCACAGGTTCTAAAAGCTCAAGATTCTAGTGAAAGGAACTTGGTTTGCCTGGACGTTGTGGTGATTTCTCATGCACAAATGATCTTTCCTGGATGAGGTCAAGGTTTGTCTTGTTCGGTAACCTGCCTCTGACGATGGCTGGAACCAGATGAGCAGGGGGACGTGTGTAAATGTAAGGCAGAGGTACAGTGCTGATTTCTGCTGTACTCTTCCCTTGTTCAGCAGCTTGACTTGGATTCTCTCTCTCACATTCACAAAACTCCAAATAACTTCCAGTGTACACCAAAGACTACTTTTGCACTTCTTTAGAAGTTGGCCTTTATGTGCTATTTTTTTCTTGGTGTAGTATTTAATAATTCTTTCAAAAGTCTGTCAGTGTGTATATTCTAGCTTGTACCTAATGCTATATGAGAACTGAATTGAGCATTGTTTCCCAGTAAGTTTTTTACTGTCGGAAACATGGCAACATTGAATTATTGCTAAAAAATCTTTTAGAGCTGGAGCATGAAGAGGCTCTTGGGATTTTTCTTCTGCCTTTGAACTTGGAGCAAAGGATGTGAAGGACTGGATTTGTGGGCATTTCCCACTGCATGCAATGCTGTTTCAATTTCTTATAGAGATGAGCTAGGAGGATTTAGGATGTCCATTCTAAGCATAGTTGCAGACTTGTTTTTGTTGCTGCCTGATGTAGTTTTATAGATCTTGTCTTGTTTTCTTATTTAAAAAATAAAAAAAAGAAGTGACATGACCATATCAGACAACTTTTTTAGGATATTTTAAAGGTTCTAGTAGTGACTCTTATTTTAACAAATGCTTCCTTGTTTCACAGTGCAGCCCAAACGAGATCACGTTCTTCATGTTACTTTTCCCAAGGAGTGGAAGACGAGTGACCTTTACCAGCTTTTCAGTGCCTTTGGTGAGTGATTCGGTCAGTCCTTCCTCGTCCCTTTTGTTTCCTTTTTGTCATTAGCAAGCACCTCTGGGTTTGTTTGTTATTTTTGACTAATTCCTAGTGTAGGTAATGATGAATCGCCTTTTGTGACTTTTGAATGGTCTCCTGTGGACTTTCTTTGTAATGCTGTGTTGAAAATGCTCTGATGAGCTTCTCTTTAGAAATCTTTTTATGTGGTGCCTGTAGAATATCGTAGACCTTTGATCCTTTTATTTACAGCCTCTCCTGGGAGGAAGTAAGAGTTTGTATAGATGGGTAGAAGGAATGGGGATTGGTGTGAAAGGCAGGTCAAGGTTTTGGGAATAAGGTTCATCCTGCAGTCTGCTTCAAGCCAGATCCTAACTTGGGTGAATGTGTGCAAGCAAACAAGCTTCAAAATAGCCAAGTTGATTCAAGATTGTGAACACCATCCAAGTCAGAAGGAACAACAAAGGAAATATTTGTGGACTAGTAGTCCTGTTGTTCCTCTACTCAGTGTTAGTATGTAATGTAAGGATGTGGAGATCCTAATTAATTGGCAGTGATCTCCTGGTACCTGACTCTTGCAGCAGGAAGTGGTGGTTATGTTTGGCGTTCCTAAATCAGAACAAGAAAGGTCTTTCGCGCAGCCTTGTGTTGGGTGTTGTTCCCAAGATTTTTATTGCAGATTGGTTTCTAGTTTGTTATTGCTAGGTAAGGTAGCACTTCAAAAGAGATCTTTTGGGCTTGCAAATAATTTTAAATTCTTTTTCTGGAGCTTGTGGTTTTTGTTGGTTTGTTTTTGTTTGTTGTTTGTGGTTTTTTTTTCCTAAAAGTGGTAACTTCTTTCCATTTCTTAAACATTTCATGTAAAACAAAAATTTTCTCACTTAGCAAGATGTTTTTGCATGATTTATGAGGAGCGGCTGAGGGAACTGGGGTTGTTTAGCCTGGAGAAGAGAAGGCTGAGGGGAGACCTCATCACCACCTACAACTACCTCAAGGGAGGTTGTAGAGAGGTGGGTGCTGGTCCCTTCTCCCAGGTCATGGGGCTAGAACAAGGGGAAACGTCATCAAGCTGTGCCAAGGGAGGTTCAGGTTAGAGATAAGGAGGAAGTTCTTTACTGAGAGGGTTGTCAGAGACTGGAACAGGCTGCCCAGGGAGGTGGTGGAGTCACCATCCCTGGATGTATTTAAAGAGCGGGTAGATGAGGTACTTAAGGATATGGTTTAGGGGGTAGACAGGAACGGTTGGACATGATGATCTCAGAGGTCTTTTCCAACCGAGTGATTCTGTGTGATTCTGTGTGTGATTTTCCAGAAATATTTGCTTGCAGTACTTACAGTACGTTACTGAAAGTAGCTTAATAAATGTTACTTATAATAGTCAGTTATGCATCTCGTCTTTCTCAAATTCTGTAACAGAGGTTGGGAGGAATCAGTTTCTCCTTTAAAAAAATAAAATACTTGTTTTGCAGCACATTATCCTTGGCAGCTCTAAGCAGAGCGTGTACGACTGAATTTGTCATTTCCTTACTCCTAAAAAATTTCTGCTTGGCACCATAGGTTCCCTGTTTTCCTACGCTCAGTCTTACTTAAAGTCCCAGCACCAATTTTGTCCTTTGAAGCATAATCACTGTAAAAACCACGCATCTTTTGACATGTGTTTTTGAGCAGATAAGTGACTAGTTGGTTCTGTTACGAAATGGGCCTTTCCCTTTTTGGAGACAAGCCAACGCAGAGACGCCTGTTTCACTGGTACCTGCTCAGTGTGTTCCTGTTGTTCCAAAGGTGCAGAATCACAGAGTTGTTCTGATTGGAAAAGACCTTTAAGATCATCGAGTCCAACTGTAACCTTACACTGCCAATTCTACCACTAAACCATGTCCCTGAGCACTACACCTACCCTTTTAGACCCCTCCAGAGACCGTGCCTCCACCACTTCCAATATAGCAAGTTCCTGAGATTCTTCTAGAGCTGCTATTACAGGGTTAAGACACAGTGCAGTTTGGGCATGGTTTCTATAGGCTTTTAAAGAATTGGCCATGGAGTGTTTTTCTTATTTTATCAATTCCTCCCCTTCAGTGCTGGTGTGAAATGCCAGCACAGATCCCTGCCACCAGGGGTCAGACGTACATATCTCAAAATACTAATCACTTTTGAAATTTCCATTCCTCTCACTTCTCCAGATTTCAGAACTGAATGTTTTCATAGCTAGATTTAAAAACACTTGGTATTTTGTATATCTGTATTTTGTCTTAGGTCTTATTGCCGTGGTATCTCAAGAGAATCTGCAGATTATTCCTTCCAAAATTTTGGGAGTACCCGTGCTTGTTCAGTTGTAGCTGGACAGAGGAATAGAGTGGCGCAATGTGAGGTTAGGTGATTTGCTAAAAGCCCAAAAAATATGACAGTAACAAACATGAATTACCCTGTTTTATCACACCAGTTAAACAAAAGTGTTTTTAAATTGAACTTTTACCTGGATTAAACACCAGATGTTAAATTGAATAGCAATATTAATCTGACTTAGTACAATTTGAGTTTGTTTTAGCCTAGTATGAATTTAGCAGAGTTGTCATCTTCCGTGAAGCTTCTCAGAAAAGCAGTGAGACAGCTGAAGGAGCTGCAGCGTCAGACTTGGAACCATGTTCATTTGCTCCCCTAGAAGGGGGCTCATGGCTGGGAGGCTCTCAGCACTGCACGCCTGCTGCGGGGACACCTGTTCCTGCAAGGGGTTTTATGGGCTCAAGGCTGAACTTAATGAGAAACACTCACTTTCTTTAAATTCTTAAATGTGTGCAGTTTATTTGGTTGTGCTGCTGTGAAATACGATGGTATTAAAATAGTGTTTGCTGGAATACAGCTTTTGTGTCTAGCCTTCACTTCTTAAATGAATATTCTTGATAGGCTTTAATTACAACACATACTTTAAAGTATTATAAAACCTACATAAAAACTACTTAAATTCACTACAAGTGAATGCAGTCAAACCTATGCCTTGTATTTTGTGAGTGCGTGAGAGTCATCTCTAAGAGGGAGGTAAATGCTGATGTAGTTCCTGGAGTCATAGTGATCTTGAAGATGCATAAATTAATTTAAAGATGTAAGCAGTCCTTTGTGTGTTTAAATCTTGCTCTAGTAGTCCAACCTACTGCATAGGTAAGTTTTAAGTGACTCTTCAATCCGTTTTTGAGACTCATTGACAAATTCCGTTCACTCTGACATCTGTTCCTGTTAACCACTGGTGCGAACTCGCTGTTTGACTTTTCTTAAAAAAAATGGAGCTTGAAAAATGTGAACAATCTAGTTTAAGGAAAACTTTTAGCACACAATGTATATATTATATATTCTCCTGAGTTCGTGTTCATATAGACATGTGAGCTCTGAGGGTTAGTTTTGTGGGGTCTTTTGGGGTGTGGGGTTGGGGTTTTTTTGCTTGGTTTTTGTTGTTTCTTTTGGTTTTGAAGGGGGTTTAAATTTTAATCCTATTTTTCTTTGTGCACTTCTGGCCTGTCCTCCTCCTTCTCATGCCAATGTTTCCTTCAGCTGTTCTTGCTTTCATTGTACCCTGTCTTCCTGCCAGAAAGGTGGAAGCTCTGTTAACCCTTCTCAATTATTCACCAGGAAAATGTTGTTTGTGTTTAATATATGCTTCAACCCTTGCTCATACACTGAAAGATTCAACTACTTCTGTTACCTGATGCGCTTAGTGTCCAGAAACTGCTGGCATTTCTATCATGGTGTCACTATGGTCATTTTTTTTTTTATTGTAAGAAAGTATAATATATTAATAACCATTTTTGGTTAAATGAGGGTCTACGTAGTCCTAATACCTATCCGAAGTGTTTAATTGCCACTAGCAGTTGTGTAAGAAATGTGTAAGAACAGAGCTGCAATAAAACAGCTGTCCTGCCTTCTAGCAATCTGGAACTTAAGGACTAGAGGTCACACTTGCATCTTTTAGTCTGAGCTTTTCACAGCTTTCTGTAGGTCAGTCTGAAATAACTCTTTGTCCCGTGTATATTCTTGTCATCTGCGGCACTTGATGACGTTTCCCTAACTGCAATTAAGCTTTCTATGAAAAACTCTTTTGATTTTAAAACTTCTTTAGATTTTATTACATGCCCCGTAGTTGTTTTATCATGAAGTAGTAAACCCCCTATTTTTATCAGATTTTTATCTGCTCCTATTTGGGTGAAGATGGTTTATTCCATTTGATAATTCTTTACTTGATGTTACCCTTTATTTTAGCAAGAGTCGCTGTTTGACCGTGGCTAACAGTGCTGTTCTTTGGAGACATTTGATCTATTCTAGAAGTGTAGAGAGAAATCTTCTGTTTTATTCCTCTGGAGCTGGTATTCTGTTACACTGCTGTGTGTGGATTATTTGGATCGCCTTGCAGTGAGTTGGCACATGGCGGCGTTGATTGCTAAATATTGTACTTCAAGTGCAGATGCATTTGCTTTTCAGCTCTCACCATTCTTCTGAAATCCAAAATATTTACTGAGTGCTTAGCAATATTGCTGAATGCTCCAATTTATTCATCTTGTCTCTTTTTCATTCTTATTTCTAAATAATAATGAAATATGATGTAGTCTGAAAAGAGTATCTTAAGCATGGAGAATTGCACAGGGGTATTTGTCGCAGTTCTCTCCAGATTGCAGCTCAGTGTCCACTGTTTAATGTTTGACTTGTTGTCGTACGTTTTAAATACATCATTTTAAATCTGAGTATAAAGACAGCGTATGTTGGCAGGTATTGAAACCCATAATGTCTAAAATACCAGAGTCATTTGGAGTACAGCAGCCTTTCTGCAGCAGTGAATAAGTATGTGATACTGAAATGATGTGCCACCAATAGGTTGGATCTTTCTTTATTTTGAATTGGTACTTAGTGAACACATTGGCACTGAAGTCCATTTGAGTCCTTCAGGAGATTTTAATCCATCATCAGTCCTCTTTGATATTTTGTGTCAAGGGCACAGTTGAAAGGTGTTCAGGAGAATTTTTCTTTCTGATCTTTCTTTTGATCTGTTCAGGACAGATATAGAATTAATTAACTCTATATATACTTATATTATTATTTCCTATATATATATACATATATTTATAGGAAAGGGACAGACTCTGGACAGGACTTCCATGTTGAAGAATTACAGGAGAGTGTGGTTTCAGATGTCTCAAGTGACTGTTTAGAAGAAATCTGTAATCAGCAATGCAACAAAGAAGGACTTGATACTCAAATTCAGAGCAATAACTTGTCAGCTAATATTTAATAGCAAGGTCGTTGTTGGGGTCTTACCAAGTGCACTACAATTTTGAGTTGCAATCATAAATCAGCTCGGGCTTTGCCTGTGTTGTGAAATGTTAAGTGTCCTGCCAATGCATGTTCTCCCGACAGTGAAGACCCTTGCACATAGGCAGCAAAGATCTATATTCTTCAAAGACTGAATTATTAGAAATTGAGTCTTTTTCTCCTGTGAAATGTTAAAAGAAATTCTAATGTTTGACTTTGCAGGATAGGCTCTTAACAGCAGCTTTAGCCCTTTAGTATAGGGAAATGTCAGAAGCCATACTGAATTAATTATGGCTCTTGGCAATGATCGAAATGATTAGAACTTAAAGTCCTAAATAGCTGGCTACTCGAATGTATAGCATGCAAGCTAAATCTCACTAGACTTTTATTTTTTATAATTAGAAAATCTGTTTATTATCTGGCTGGGTTTCAGAAGAAACTTCTATAACCTTGTAGCTTACAGGCTAAATTAGATTTAAATAGATTAAACTTCTGAAAATAAAATGCATTTTAAGCCATTTTGTATCATTGTTTTTAACTTTTATAATGTCGGAAGGTTAAACGGTGGTGTAAAATTTATACGTAACTTGATTTCCTAATCTGCCTGAAAAAAAAATGCACCATTTTTCAATATCTGAATTTTACAAACAGGAGAGCACTTAGATGAGGACAGGAGATGTAACTGGATTTCAGAGTACAATAAGGCCTTGTGTCTGCAATGGGAATCCTTTCCTCCACTTTCACTTGGTGATGAACTCGTTCAGTGCTAATATGCCACTGTAGGCCTTTCATGTGGGAAATGGACTGACTTTGTGCTGATGGGAGGATCTGATTTCCAGTCACTGTTCCATTGCCACAGCTTCCAAATGAGGTCCTTGATTTTGTGCGGTTGTACTCGTATTTACTCAACTAGTTTTTTTGTTGCACATCCAGGAAATGGTGTATGATGTGATCCAAACAAACCAGAGTTTGGAGATTTCGGGTTGCAATAACTGGAGTTCTCCACTTGTGTGAGCAATCTTCCCCCGCCATGTCCCCTGCTCTGCTGAAGTCTTGGGTGTCTGTACCAGTAGGGGAACAGTGAGTGGTAACTGGAGCTTCTCCATGCTGTATCTTTAGGAAATGCTGCAGTTCTGAAGAATGGGTAGGTTTTAAAACCCAAAGAGCTGAAACTTCCCAGAAAAAAAATGGCTTCAAATATTGCTGTAGAATTATACAGAACACATGAAGGGAGGACTAAAAAAACCTCTAAGACTGCTTGAATTGTTAGAAGATTTAGAAACCAACAAAAACAACAAAGCCCTAAAGAAGCAGAATACTCTGGGACTGAAAAAGGTGTTAGATGTGTCTCTCCTTTTGCCCTTTCACTGGTGGGTGTGAGGGTTTACAGGACACAATTGCAGCCCTAAAAGTCCCTGCTCTCTGGCCACTTCGAGGCTCACGTACAGCTGTGTACGCGCTATGCACATTACGGGGGACAAAAGCCCACTCAGGTGAACTTTCTGTTAGCTGACTATCACATCAGATAAAAATCTGTGACTCAGCTTAAGATAAAACTAGCCATAATAATTTCTTTTGCCTTTTCTAGGTAACATTCAGGTTTCATGGATTGATGATACATCAGCATTTGTATCGCTGAGCCAGCCAGAACAAGTACAAATAGGTAAGTGTTTCTGAATTGCCTTCAGTGTTGAGACTTGGCTTCAGCTGGATCCTGTGAAGTGCCCTGAGCCAAAGGATCTGAGATTCTAAGGGCAAAACTGCTGACTTGGGTCAGATGCTGTAGGAGGAACTAAACTTTTATAGTACTGGCACATGTGTTGTAGCAAAGACAAGAAGCCCAAACTAGACTCGATTGAGAGAGTAATGTGTTTCGTTCTGTGACCCCCTAAGTGTCTGAACCTGTAGGTAGAGTAATGCTGGTTTCTTCACTTGATGCTATATTTATTGAGGTTATTTACTCTTTACACAAAGCAGAGCTATCAAAGACTTCTATGGTCTTTGCCTTCAAATGTCCTTTGGACTGATAAACACCTCTTTTGGAGCATTGTAGAATGCCTTCCTATGTGCTGCTGCAGTGACGTCCCCACCGCTGTCACTTCAGTTACTCCCCTGTTGTCTGAATGCTTGGCATACACCTTCACCACCACTTCTTTTTTTCTCCTTAATTTTATTTTTTGTTACAGCAACTATGTATTTTGGAAAGAACTGAATGTCTACAGAATATTTAAACTTATCTAGGCGTTGACAAACAGTCTTGTTCTGTGGCCTGTGTACTAGGAAGGAAGTGATTTGTTTGAGAGCTCAGGTGATTATAGTCTCTCATAGATTTTTATGAAATCAGGTTGGTAAAATCTCATATACAGAAAGCAGTCAGCCAAGCAACTCTAGCAAACTCAATATGAAAAAGCTGTGTGATTTTTACTATAAAATCACTTAAACTCCCCCTCCTTCTAATAAATACATCATAAAATCAATTCTGTTATTCTATTTCCTGATCCTAAATTCTTTAATGAACTGCTTTGGCAATAAAATAACTTATTTGTACTTGCGATTTAGTGAGCTGTGTTTAAGTGAAGAACCTAGGAAAAACTAATTATGTGGCCTGTTTTTAAACCTGTTCATATAAATGTCTGCATCTTCTGGACTATATAAAAAGCCTTGGAAACTGTCAAACAACACAAGACCTATGTTTATATTTACCTCTTAAAGGTGTTTCATGCTTTGAGCCAACATTTATATGTGCAGCTAGGAAAGCACACGTGAAACAAAAACATTTATGGAAAATAAATGGATTGAGAACGTGAAGGGTGGGTGGAAGTTTCCCTGTATTGATAAGGTGGTCAGATTTGCAAATATGAGTTGAGTCTACACTCAACAGTATGAGTCTAAGCACTGTAAAAATAGCCAGACTTACTTCGCATCCTTTTGATAAGGGAACCACGTGGGGAAAGCTGTGAAAATAGGATCGGTTTTGTAATAATCTAGATGAAGTGTTAAGTGATTCTAGATCTGCCAAACATTTATTTTCACACTCTGTTCAGACCTGGGAGGTGTCTTTGTTTCTCAGTTGCAGCAGCGATTCAAATACTGAATATTTATCTGAACTACTGTAAAGTTACAGAATTGAATGGCAGATCATTTATAGACCGGTCTGCAGTCATCGCTTGACGTGCATACTCAGCACAACCAGTTGATGAATCTGGGTTTTTTCTTAAACTTTTTTCTCCGCTACTTTTTTATTCTGTTCAGCCTTGTGTTTGTTAAAACAGAATCCAAAACATGTGATTTGTCCATATTGCTGGGATTGTGTAAGTGGGTTGTATTGAGATTGTGATGGTATTGTGACCTAAATACAGGGGTATATTTTTCCCTTGATGCTTTGAAAAGTTTTGCTTTTTAAGCTGATCTTTAAAAAAAGGTGGGGGGGAGGTTGAAGAAGTGGATTTTTTTTTTTCAAGTTGTCCTTCACATTTCAGATAATTAATTATAATTACTTTTCATGCTTATGCTTAACCTTTACATCAAACAAATGACATTTCTCTTAAAATGTGGCACTTGGTATAAGCTGTTCTGTGGTGTTTCTGTTGCATCTAACTTCTGGCTTCAGGTATTTTAAATGAACAAAAAGCTCATTCATCTGCACCCTGGGAATATATTGGATTTCTCATGTTAATACCATAAATCCATTTTGAATATGTAGGTAATAAAATGTATCTGTTCATCGCCCGGTCCCCTTAAAAATGGTGTTCCCAAGGTATGTGGTATCGTGGATGGTAACCATTAAGAGCTAGTCAAAAAGTGATTGATAAAACATTGGCCCATATGCTTTTCTGTTTAAGAAGTGTAACTCTGATTAGCCGAGTTAAACTAATGAATAGCTCTTCAAATTTCACACGGCAGTCAGTAAGGTGTATGTGGCCAGGGAGATTGCACATTCCAGTTCTTTAGTTGTTAAACTGTTATCCTAAAGGACCTATGAATCTCTGCATAGTAGAAAAAGTCTTGTTCCCCCTTCTACCGATTTCCTCCCTGAAAAACTAAGTAGGAGAAAGGGCAGTATTTTTATAGGCAATTTTGGAGCTGCTCCTAAGTTTCAAGCAGAGTATAGCATGCTTAAAACATGTAAAACAGAAACCTTGGGAAAGAAGCAGCAAATCCCTTAACCTTCTTATTCTGCTGCTCATAGCAACGTCCAAGAATCTTCACTTTATTTGGTTATTCATGCGGCTTGCATATTGGCAGCATTCTCTAATTGAGTGTGAGTAGAAAAGGCTTGTTCTTGTATAAAATCATATTACTCCTTACAATTAGAACATAAACTTCAGCTTTAAGTGGAAGCTGCATCAAGACCAATGTGAGTTAATGGTTTCATACCCACCCCGGATTCGGGTGCCTCCAGGTCTGCCCGTGCAGATGGGACCTGTAGATTTAGTGGGGGAAGGCTGCTCTTGCGTTGTCATGGGCTGTGTTCTCTGGGTCTGTTCTTGCTATCGAATTGCTGTGTTGTCTTGTTAAAGCCAACAGTGACTTTTGGGAAAGTGGTGGTTTAGATGCCTCAAGTTCATCACTGTTTGCAATATGTTCTGCTGTTAACTGATTTCCAACTTGCAAGCACCTGAATACATTTAACAGACAACAAACACAGTCTATTTTCTGTTCAGGTTTGCTGTTGAAGGCAGGTAATTAATAAGAATCTGTTAAATGGTTCGTATTCCTTTAGTTGGACATCTGGGAGACAGAACTTACTGCTGCCAAGTTGTGCTTCATGTGGTCTCAGCATTTCTATCTAACACAGAGCACGTTCTTTTCAAGTGTGTGCAGCAGATAAAGCAGTGCATATATTCCTCAGAGTTGATAAATGCTGGAGACTTAAGAACCAACTTTTGGTGTACAAATTCTGGCTGTTAGGACTTTCAGCTTGCTAGGTAAGCTTGATGCTCTTCAGCTTCATATATTTATTAAGTTGACTTTTCATCTGTAGAAGTTAATATGAAATAAATTCTATTTCAAAGCTTCTTGACTTACAGGGGTCTAGACTTCATGCAAGTAGTCTGGAAATGGTGGGGAAGATGGAAGAGGTTTCAGCTTGGCTTAACTTTAAAGTAAACCCAGTATTTTATTTTAATTAACAAATTGATGTAACCTGAAGTATTTGTGTTTCCACCACCGCAGTATCTCAGCCGTTCTGGGCAGTTAACTAGTTTGCAAATCCTCAGTTAGTGCTTTGCATCGGTGATAAGCTCTTGTTGTTCATGATTTCCTTGAATTTTGGTGCCAGCCAACTTTCGGTGACTATCAAGGTCCTGGTCTAAAAAGAACCTGGATATACTCTTAAAAGGGAGGTTTCTATAGATGACTTTGCATTTGTGGAATCTTTATAGGCTTATAAATGTCTTAAAAATGCTGTTACTTGAGGGTGGGCTACCTTATAAGCATGGGAAAAGTCTTATAAATATGATAGATTTTTAAAATGCTTGAAAGTAAAATTGGGTTTCTGATCCAGGGCATTTGACGTAGTTACACTTTAATGGAAATAACAGACAAGTTTATTCAAAACTATACCCAGTTTATTTTCCCTTAGCAGCTAATGCTTGCTCTTAATTCTCTTTACCTAAACCTTAGGTGCAGTTTAATAATGTTTATGTTCTGATTATGAGCAACTTATACAATATTGTAAGTCCACTGGTTCAGTTTAAGAGTAATTTTAACTGAGAATCTTCCTGAGAATGTTTTTCTTGCTGGTTTAGAAGGCAATAAATACACTTAACCTGAAATTTTAAGTACATATGAAAAGCAACTGCTTGTTGCAAATGGCAAGCGTTGAGATAACGTTAAGTTGTTCCATATGTTGGTGCCCTGACACATGAGCTCACGTAGAATTTACTGTGTGCAAGATACCTTCTTCCTCTAGACACTGAGGAGACCAATGTACTTGGACAGCAGGGGAGCAATGGACTAAAGCAGGTGCAGCAGCTGAAATTGTGATGGCCTTTCAGTGATCCTTGTGTAAATCATTCATCTTTCTGAGCTTGTGAATGTCTCAGATGGGGCTGAACGTTATGGTCTATTATTGTTTTGAAAGGTTTATTATGGAATGTTCTACTGAGCGTGAATGCTTACCACCACAATTAAAAAATATACACGTATTTTGAGATTGTGTGCATCAGTCTCTTCTAACAGAATCTGGGGAAATGGCAGATGGTATCTACTGTATTACCCAGAATCTTTGAAAAATTGTATTTTACATGACTGTACTTTCACCAATAAGGTAATGTTAAATTCCTGTCAGATCCAGTCCAGCAGGGCCACAAAGATGCTGGAGGGAGTGGAGCATCTCCTGCTGAGGAGCGGCTGAGGGAGCTGGGGCTCTTGAGCTTGGAGCAGAGGAGACTGAGGGGTGCCCTCATTCCTGGGGATCCATTTGGAAAGGGCGAGTGTCAGGAGGAAGGAGCCAGGCTCTGCTCTGGGATGTCCAATGCCAGGACAAGGGGCAGTGGTCCAAGCTGGAGCACAGGAGGTTCAAGCTGAAGATGAGAACAAACTTTTGTCAGTGTGAGGGTTATGGAGCATGGCCCAGGCTGCCCAGAGAGGTTGTGGAGTCTCCTTGTGTGCAGACACCCAAAGCCCTGGCCGTGTTCCTGTGTGACTGCTCTGGTGATCCTGCTCTGGCAGGGGTTGCACTGGGGGAGCTTTCCAGGTCCCTTCCAACTCCTCATATTCCGTAATTCAAATTCTGTGTAGTCTCAAACAGTTTCTGTAGCTTTCTGTGATTTCTCCTCCCTCTATCAAATTATGCAATCTTAAGATCTTAAGGTTTTGATGTTTTAGAAAAGCTTGGTTTAAGTCTTGCAATAGTGGCTTGCCTATGTTGCTAAATTTGCAGTGGTGACTCTTGTGTGATACATACATGTGTGTACATGTTTGTATGTGCAGTCATGATAAACTTGGTATTTCTCATGTTGATTTTTGACTGGCTTGAATTCTTGTGCTGCATCAACACGGCATTTAAGATTAAAAACTAATAGTTGTAATAAGATATAATCACCTTGCAGATGTGTTCTTTTACAGTATTTTCATGTAAGTTGGATGTTTTAAAAACATCTGTTACCTTGAAACTGCGTAGTTTTTCAAAAGGTTGTAATGGTTTGTGCATACCTGTATGCTATGCAAGGACCTGAGTGAAGTGATTTCATGAGGGAGACCTGAGCAGTTAGTCTGTGTGATTTGCACTCCTCGTGGGTAATGAGGGGTATCAAAATAGAAAAGCTAGATTTAGTTTTATTTGGGTGCCTTTTTAAATGGGTCACTATCAACACACCTGTTTGATGCAGTAGTGAATCAGTTAATTCTGGCAATGGGGTGCAATCATTCCTGTATCTGATGGGTGCCCTCGTTATCTGGACAGCTCTTTCAAAAAGAAAGCACCTGCCCTGGGGAGCATTGATGGGCGCTTCCACTGAAAAGGTCGACATTCACCTGGAGCGGACTTCTGGGATGTCTCCAAGCTCAGTTCACCAGGTCTTGTTCTGAAGTTCTTTACTAGGTTCAGAAACATCATCAGATTTTGCAGGCGTGTGATTCCTGCAAGTGCTCAGCCTTAGCCGAAATGTTTAACTTGCTCGTATTGAAGTACAGCTTGTGGTTTGTGCCAGTCTTGGCCCTTTCCAGTTACATAAAAGGGACGACTCTTCCTCACTCCAGCAGTGAGCTCTCCTTTCCTTCTGCTGGTTCTGTGGCCAGAAAGAAAATAATAAAGGAAAATCCCTGCTGGTTCAGTGAGGGAAACTGGCTCATGAGGCGGTCCATCAACACCAGAGAAACACTGTAAGGGAGAGCATGGGACCAGATGTCTTGGAGAAGGGGCTGGGGAGTAAGGTGTGGGGGTCTCCCCATCGGTAAGAAGCCGTTAGGTGAGATCCACTGCCCAGCCAGCCTGCAGAGGCTCCTCTTCTGTCTGAAAGTCTTTCAAATCTGAGCTCTCTGTGCTTTGAACGATGGCAGACATTGAGACCTTCTATCTGACTAGAAAGGAAGTGCTCTGTACATTTTGCACTTTTAGTTTGTGGATTAACAGATCTTGTAACACTTTCCTAATACTCCTGGAAATGAAAATTTTGCGGTGCTGACCTAAAGGCATTTCTGTACAAGTGTAACCCAGGGAATGAGATGTGGTGAACTTGTGGTGTTCAGGAAACTTAACTCTAACAAGACAACAAACTGCTGGTTCATGTAGTGCAGTCATGTGTTTTACAGTGGAACCTGTGGTATAAATCCTAATATTGATAACTGTTTCACAACTTTCAGCATTAGTGATGCAGAATTAAGACGATCAGTTATAGTCTTGTCTGCGGGCAGCTGCAGTCATGTCTGCATCAAAAATCCCCAAACCCCTGTGCCCTGACAGTTTGATTGTAGTAGGTTTTTTCATTAATAGAATGTTGGAAGTCTTTCAACTACCTTTCAATTTTATTTGGATTTTTTTGAGATGGGTTCATACATCTCACAGCTTTTGTTTTAATTACTGAGGCATTTCAACAGGGTGCGGAGGTTAAGTAGCTTGAAATTTTTCAGTAATTAAAAACCTGCATCTTTAAGACAGCTAAAATTCTTCATAACACTCTGCATACATGTGCATCGTGTCAGATGTCTCAGTGGGCTGTGCTATCATCTGTGTTCTTTGTCGACAGAAACTTTGAGCTTAAAACCTTGTCTAAGGATTCTTCCTCTTTCTCTGCCGTGCTTGGTACTTGGCATTTTTCTTTCTTATGTAAAACCATTTTCTTTCAGATGGCCTCTTCACTTTTGCTGTTTACTCCAAAGTGGACAGTCAAGGACTTATTTTGGTTTGCTCTCTGGCTTATTTGCCATCCTCCTTTGCAAGGTGAGCAGCTGCTTTGTCACCCACCTGCTCGGGACTCTGATGTCCAAATAGATGGCAATCTCTAAAAGAGTCTTTCCAGAAGGTCTATTTTAGAGTCTGTATAGGCACCTTCTGCTATTTTCAGCTAATACAGGAGAGAAAAACAGGGAGAGGTGGTCAGCACCAGGTACAAAGTGGAATTTTCAGATAGTTGCTATTATAGTCAGAGACTATTGGTCCTTCAAACCGTTAATTCCTTTTTTCCGTCATACTCCATTACACAGATTCCTCAGAGCAAGGAAAGACACCTGCAGCAACCCTAATGTGTGTTTCTGTGCAGTCAGTGTGCAGCTTGTGAAATTAGGTATGGAGCTAACAAACAAAGTGAATATATTTTGTAACTTGGAAGAATTCTTAGCATAGCGATGTGTGCCCGAGCATTTTGTGCTTAATTCTGTACCTATGTCTTGGAACAAAGGTGCTTTTTACAGAGTTAAGATTTTCTTCATGGGTGCCAAAGAATAATGTAGTATTGTTCCCCAGTTGTTTTGTTTTGTTTTTAGACATCTGAATTTTTAAGTATGTGAAAATGATCGGTCAGGTCTTGTTTGTTTTATTTGAGTAAATGCAATGCAGATGATGTCAGAGAGTTCTGTTTTCTTAGAGTAGTTTGAACAGGTGGTCTGTGTTGGTGAAATAGAGAAAAGCTTCAGTTCTCCTGCAAAATGTTGAGACTTGGCACTTCTTAAATCCAATACCTTCCAGCCTGTTTAATATTTGGCAGCTGAGGAGGAGCAATGCACATACAGACGTTCGATAAATTCCCTTGGGAAAGACGGGGAAACAGACTTGTTAAATAATTGAAAACTTGTCGAAGCACACGTATTTTATGACTGAATGCTACAACTGGTAAAAAGAGACTTGAGACTTTCTAATAGTTACATCAAGGCTGCTTTTCCTATCACTGAATAAAGGAGGGAGTAAATAACTGCTGATCTCTGAGACAGGCAGTGTACTTCCAGAAACTACAGTTGACTAAGTAAATACTTTTTAACTTCTTCAGGGCTTTTGAATTTTCCAAGTGATGCTGGGATCCAAAATTACACTGCATTCTATGTTTCAAACAATCGGGCTCTGACTTTAACATGCTTAAATATTTTTTATCTGTGAAAGAAGCTGTGAGTGAATTTTAATTCTCTCCTGCCCTCAGAGCAAAGCAAGACTTGCCCTTCATGATGCTTCAGTGTGGGATGATGATCTTTCATGAGACCTTAATACCTTGTTTTATTTCACTACCTACTTTTTTTACATAAACTGTTTGCAGTGAGGGTTTTCATTCCTTTAACCTTATTTGAGGGCAAGAATTTTGAGAACACTGAAGTGTCGCTTCGTTCAGCAGCGCTGGACACAGCTGCTGTAGTTACCTTGGCACGTGCAGAAGGGTTTCAGTGCAGCAGCGCAGCTATTACGGAAAATGGAAAGCGAGCAGTCAAGCTTTCTGTAGCTGAATTAGCAGTTATTTTTTACTCTTTTAATTATTATTTTTTACTTTTTTAATTTAAATATTAGTTTCACTCTATTAGGAGCAGACCTGTGCAGGATACCTCTGTCGAAAATGGAGAGAACTGTTTCAGCGTAAGGTTTCATCTCAAGAAAAGCTTTAGCAAAGAGGGTGGTGAATACATCCAGCTCAACAAAACAGCTGCTTTGCTGGTGTTGTCGATGAGCAAGGCTTTAAAGAGCCCTGTCTGTCATGTGGAGGGGACTTACCCAGGGAAATTAATGAGGCCCTAGATCAGTTTTGACAGTAACTGTGTTAGGTGGGTTTACAGAGCACAAAGATTGTGAGATCGAATCAGCACTATATTTCTGTCTTTGAATGAGTGCCATTCATCACTAACTCTGGGATACTGCGTGGACTTACTCCAAGTGAAGAAACATTAAGAAAGAAAACTAAATACAGTACTTTATTGGCAGGAGTCAGTAGAGACTGCTTCATTCCTAATCTTAAAGATTGCTCACAGTTTTAGAAAATGCTTGTTTTGTCTGGTGCGGAGGGAAAGCTGTCCCCCAGTGCTGTCCTTGTTCTTTATTTTGGCTTTCAAACCCGACTGTTTTAAGAAAAAAAATATTGGTAATGGAGTAATTTTTGTCAGTTGTTTTTGTTTGCTTTTTTGGGGTGTGCTGGTCCTTTTCAAGGTTGACCGAGGTTTCATTTCACCAAGGTTTTTTGTGGTACTGCATAGACCGGCGCATGGTCCCAGCCACACTGCCAGCTCTGCTTCCTTGTTTTAGGCAAGGGATGGCCGAGGACCTGGTGAGTAGGGGTGAGATTGGAAAGTAATTAGTCTGCATGTTCAGATGGAGCAAAGAGGCTGTGATTGAACCAGGTTTGAAAATAAACTGGTTTGATGCTAAAGGAAAAATGCATTGAACAAGGACTACCCTGCATTAAAAAGAACAACAACCAAAAAACAAAACCAACAAAACCTCAGATAGAGAACCAGAAATGGAAAAGGGGATGTAGCTTGGTTAAGTTAGGGAAAACTGGTGCCTAATGGTAGTGGAGACAAACAGTTTAAAAAAGAAGGTAGGAGTACAGTGAGTTTAATATTGAAGAATGTTTAGGGTTATAATAGACCAATATAAGATAAAGACGCACCCAGAAAAGACCAAACTGGGAAAAAGACCAATTGGAGAGCGTAGGATAAAAGCATTAATCAGGAGAAATGTTGGCTAATTACAAAGAATTCTCTCAAGTTCATGCATCTCTTTCTGCGAGAAGCCAACGCAGAGCGTGCCCAATGCTTTCTGTATTGAGTCAGCACCAGCAGCCACCAGTAACGTCTGCAGTTCAGTGGGAAAGGCTGGAGAAGGACACTTACAATTCCTGGTCCCACTTGTCATGTGTGTGACCGTGCGGTGCCTTGGAGCAGAAATTGTCCAGATATGCTTAAAGGTCTGAAAACTGGATAGAGGCTAAAAAAACCCCAACAACACGAATATTGCAATGCCAATTTTACTGTTATTTAAGATAATATAGGTGAATTATGCTTATGTATTGGTAAAGTCCCTGGCAATACGATCCCATGCTGTTTCTGGAGAATTCTGAGAGAATTCTGATTTATGGCTTCTCTGATTGAATGTTCTGTGTAGTGGACAATTTAACTCCATTTCGGTTAATTTTCAATAGGCACATAGATAGCACTGCTGGTTCAGCTCATGAGCTTTCCTTTGAAACCCTGGACAATGCTGGGATGAGAAAAGTTCAAACTTGTGATTTTTAAAATATGAACAGCCTTACAAGTCAGTAAACAAGGCTGTGGAAGCATACAATGAGTAATGAGAATAAACCAAAATACTGAATCAGCTACTCACTAATTGAACACTGTTGATCTGGGGCAGCAGTCCCATGTTTCAAGTAGTACCTGATCAGGTAAGACTATAACCACCGTCTGTACAGGGGGCGCTTTAAGGCTTCACAGGTGAATTTTTGCTTGAGTATTTCCTAAACTTGAGTGTTTAGTGCTGCAGCCTTAATCAGTGTAGTTCTGTGTATTTATTGTATTTGTATATCGTGGGTTTTTTACCTTTGCAGTTCACTTCAATATTTGTCTGTTTATTAAGAGACTTAATGTTGTCAGTGGCCTCCTGTCAGGCTTTTGGTCTGCATGAGAGTAAGGACCTGGTGAAAGGGTATCTCTGTACCCATCCCTCTAGGATCACCCTGTTTAACAGCTTGCCTAATAACTAGGAAAGGTGCCATCCTCTAGAAATATTTTTCCTAAAATAATGGGCAATTACTATTATTTTAATACAAGAGAGAAACTTAACTTGATGGCTGCAACTCATGTAATAAAATGCAGCCACGAGGTGTTGGTTACGAGCTCAGGTTTCTCAAAGAAAGATTTGTTTTCTCTCATGTTTTAAGTAAATAAGTAAATAAACCCCCCAAGTTCTCTGAAGTCTGTTAGAATTCACAAAGCACTCTAGCAATGCATTTGTTCTATTGGCAATGCAGAGCGATGCAGCTGTTTGCTTTGTTTGGCAATGTGGACAGCATTCATCAAAAAAGAAAATGGATTTTAAACTTTTACAAGGAGCTGCTCTTCAGTTCAAGATCATGCAAGATTGATTTCTGTGTGGCTCCGTAGAATTCTCCATATGCCTTCATTTCAGTTGTCCAGTGTATGAAGTGATATATTCAGCATACAATTTTTGATCCTGAAAATATATCCATGTATTTGTATATGCATATATTTGTGTGTTTATGTGTAATATAAATGGGTTGCTATAAAATACAGGTCTTATTTCGGGAAAGCAGAGTTGTCCGTTCAAAAATATGGACTCTTGACACAGATTTATTTTTAAATTATCTTCAGGCTGCATAAGAATGATTATTTTTTTTTTTCCCCCTTAAATACAGGCTGGGTTTGTCAGCAAGTTAAATAGTAGAGCCATAACTTTGGCTCTTAGTTTATAGCAAAACAAATAACGTGAAATCGTTATTGTGTTTTAACAAATCACTGTTTATCAAATGATCCATGGTAACTACGTGCTTGATTTTAGCAAGTAAAAACATGCTTGAGTTTAACTAAACAAATTTCACCCTGAGGAATGTGGGCTGGCATGCAGTAACTCCGGTGAGCATTATTAAGTCATTCA
Source organism: Mesitornis unicolor (assembly GCF_000695765.1). NCBI lineage: Eukaryota > Metazoa > Chordata > Aves > Mesitornithiformes > Mesitornithidae > Mesitornis > Mesitornis unicolor. The sequence continues at coordinate 39,823 of NW_010183069.1, forward strand.
TGATGCCTGCACCATAACTTCATGGGCCAATAAATGTATTCCTCATTCTTGGAACAAATCTTGTAACTTCATAGCTCAGAACAAATCTAGGAGGTGAGAAAGGAGCTATGGGCAACATCTCCTGGGTTAGTGCAACTATCTCATGAGGCTGTTAATCATAATTGCTGGTATCTGTGCTTGGGATATAAATTAAATATACAAAGTTGCCCAGTTCTGTGTATGTTTGAAAGACTTTGCAGCAGCATCTCCTTCTGTGCGCTGTGACTCCTGCTCTAGGTAGTCAGTGTACAGTGACGTAGCCAATGTGCTGAATAGATGACTTATTCTGAAAGAGGAAGAAACCCACATCCACCCACCTTCCTCACCTCTTCTGAACTGTGATGGTGGAGCTTGCTATTTCTAGTGCTTGGGCTAGAGGTAACGCAGGATACCTGTGTTCGGGATGACTCCACTTCAACCCAGATCAAGAAGTTGGATACACATCTGGAATTTCTACAGAAAGGTTGGAAGTGCATCATAAAATCAGGATTTTGTCTCCACCACAATTACAGTGTTTTAACATGCGCAGCCAAGTATATAAAAGACCAAACTGGGTGGGTTTTTTCTGTTTAAACTGGTTTACCGGTTGGTTTACAATACTTCCTTTCAGTGAGTTAGGCTGAGAACAGCAGAGGACACCGCTTGACAGTTTAATTTGCTGATTCATCTGTTACAGTGATGGCTTCAGGCCAGAGCTTGGCTCGCAGACTGAAGGCTGAGAGCTCTGAAGATGCTGGGATTTGAAGGAATGTTGGTAAATCGTTGCTGAGTAAAGGCAGTGAAAGTGTTTTCTTTCTTTGTGAAGTTACTCTAATTCTGCGTTGACAGAAATCCTTCTACCTTGAACTTGCAGTCTCTTTCAGTTAAATGGAGACCAAACATGAGAGAGATGCGAGGATGGAACAGCTGGGGATTAGTTAAGTGCTGCTTCCACAGATATCTTGTGCAACCAAAAATGCAGCTCAAATAAGCTTATGTTTCACAGCAATCAAACAGAGTTTTGGCAGAGGCTTTGCAAATGTCGTCTATTCCTGGCAGACTTGCAAAATAAACCTGCTGGGTTAAGTAATGAGACTAAAAGGGAAAAAATCCAGGAAATCTTTTCTTGCCAGCAAGCAATCTGGAAGAGGGTTACAACTGAAGAATTGATGGTTTCTAAATTAAAAGGAAAGTCTTAAGTAGATTTAACCCTTTTTGTATGAAGTTTGACTCTTATCAGAGTTTTGAATATTTAATTCAAGCGTACCACGTTAATGTAGGAGTGTATAGCATTTTTTTTCTTAATCAGTAATAATAGAACTAGAAATGGTTTATATAAACAGAACAAATAGCTCACGGCCTTCTGCTTTTCAAAATAAGTGATTTCAGGAGAGGGCATGCTGTCATTTAACAGAGTTTTGTATATAATATCGCTCTTCTTCCCCGTAGCTGTAAACACCAGCAGGTATGCTGAAAGTTATAGGATCCAGACATATGCAGAATATGTTGAGAAAAAACATGAAGACAAGCAGGCAAAGAGAAAATGTACAGAAGATAGTTGGAAGGAGATGGAGAGAAAGCGGTTAAAAACTCAATGCACACCTTACGTTTCCCAGAGTCGATACTACTGTGTTAACAGGTGAGACTTTTCCTGCATTGCCAACTCTTGTGTTTATTTTGCATTTTTATTAGAAGTCTGGTAATTTTCAGGTAGTTCTTAACCAATAGGTGACTTTTCTGTACATATTTATTTGCATGTAAATCAGTAGTGGTGCATCAGCTGTCGCAAGATCATAGGTAAGGGAGCAGAGAGAATTCGGTCACAAATGTGATTAGACAATAAAATATTAATAGTATTAAAATATTTGGATCATGAGAGCAGGTCTGTTTGTAGTTTCTGAACTTGAGGTAGCAGCACCATTTGTCAGAACCAGAATAAAAGAATTATTTTATTATTCACTTGACACCTCTGAGTGGCTTGTGTCATCTGGAAATTTAGCTGTCATCTTACAGCCTTATAAGGGCCACCTTGGTTTTTGGATGACTTTCCATGGTGACAGTACTGCCACAGAGAATGGTGAAATTACCACCTTGAGCAATCCTGATGAAGTTGTCCCTATGCTTCAGATACAAGAAGGCAAATGGTGATATTTGCATGGCTTAAATTTTTACCGTAAAACTCGAAAAAGGTTCATTATTTAAGGACAAAATTAAGTTGAGAGATGCCGGGTTTGGTTGTGGTAAAGTGTGTTGCTGTGTGTATTTCTTGTTCCAGTTTTACCCTCTCGTATTAATGACAGGTTTTGGATGTGATTGGAAAAGGGGGGTTCTTTTCTCAGTCGTTTGTGTAGCTGTGAGTGAGAAGGCTCTTTTGCTGTTCATATAATGATATAATTAAACTATCAAGTTATTGCCATCCATCCTCTTCCCTACTCCTGATTCTATCAAGTCTGTATGAAAAGACATTGTAGTTGCTTTTTGGGTATTCTGGACAGGTGGTAAAAGTGGCAGCTTATGGTTTGAACCATAGAGGATTTATTCTTTTAACATATACTCTGGAAAACAGTAAATGCAGAAAGCAGATTTGTTGTTACTTTGTGAAGAAGTGAGAGGACTACCACAAATGTATTATTTGGAAAATTGCTGAATAACAATTTCAGTTAATTCTTTCCTTAAAATTATGATACAGCGCAGTGAGTTGTGCGCCTAAGCACTTGATCTCCTTGAGAATTTTTAATCTAGCATTGCAGAGCTCCACCAGAAGCAGCCTTGGTTTCAGATTATCAACACTTCGATAGCCTGGGATAGCAGCCTTTATTTTGTTGATAGAACTTCTTTTGTGATTGATATTACATGAATTTGTGTTCTTTTGTTATTCCATTAGTCAAGTGATTTGGTTCCGTCCCAAGTTCCCTTTCATGCAGGTCTTTTGCTGTGGTTTTCTGTTTGTTGCTGGTTAGATTGTGCTCTCCTGTCAAGTAATCTTTTGTAAATGTTTCCTCTGACAGTTTAAGCCAGTGTACTCTGGTTAGGTATAACATGGACCTGCAAAACTCGTCGTCTTTCCATTCACTCAGGATTAATGTTTTTCTTTTGTTTCCAGACAAAGATATCTCAAACCCATTAATTTTTGTTCTTATTATATATAACAATTTTAATATAAAATATAATAAAGATGAATATTAATATGAAGCAATCAGGATAAATATGTGTGCAGTTATGTGTGTATATTTGTCCAGATTAATTGAATCACATATAGTTGAGTGCTCACTACTGTGATGTATCTAGCAGCTGATCTCTTATAACAGGTTCATGTTAGCACATCCTTTATTTATTTATTACTTAATAAGCTCACTGCACCAGTTTGCCAGGGGGCACAGCTGCAGAGTAGCTGCTCCTTTCCGTGGTGACAGTGTATCCTGGCTACTTGTTCATTCAGCAATGAGGCTGTTGGGTGTTTCTTGTGAGGAGCTCTTGTCTTAAATTGACAGATTGGTGAGTGTGTAACAAAGTTTCTTCATTCCTGTCCTACTGAAGAAACTATAGTCCCGTTTACAGAGGAACTACTCCTCAGAAAATACAGTGTAGCAGTATTAATAGCAGTCACAAGGTGAAATCACTTATATACCCCTTGCATGTAACTTAATACTGCTGTTAGATAGCAACAGTGATTTTAATGGAAATACGCCTGATTATTAATGTCAGACGGAGAAGTAGAGGGAAAACCTGATGCATTTGACAAAAGGTCCAGTAATCAATAAGTTCCCCTTCTCTGAAACCATTCCCTATTCAGAGTACACTTCCAAAACAGATGGATCGTGGCCTCCTGGGTATGACACAGTATTGGCGGGGTTGTGCTTGGCAAATAGCTGCCTGCCAGCTCTGCCACGACTGTTCAATACATGGATTTAAGATCTTTTCTTTAGCAAAACATTGATAAACCATAGCATGAAAAATCCAATAGGGTATGTTCTATGTAAAACTAGATAGCCTGCTCTGGCTGTAGTTACTTACTCCGATTTTCCTGATCATTCTCTAGGAATGAGTAAAATAAAACAAGGCCAATGGCAAAAGACTTACACTGGTATGAAGTACGGGAAAGCAAAATCTTGTTTTGCCTTACAAGTTTTCTAGCTAAAGCCAGGAGTGCTGCATCTTCTGTTCATAGCACCACTTCCTTGAATGTCTTTATTTTGGTGAAGATAGCTTGTCTCATTTTTGAAACGTTCGTGTATTTCTGCTGACGATTCCTTTGCTTTTTACAGCAGTGGCTGTTTATAGTGGTTTATTACTAAATAAAGGATAAGAATTGGGGGAAGACTGAGTCATTAAAGATAAGGATAATAAATACTGCAAGCCAATTATTATAGTATTCTGGTATTCTAGTGTTATTTCAGGAGATTTCACCTGCTCTTAGGGTGAAATGACTGATTTTTATGTTAAGTCAGTAACTACTCTCCCCCAACGTTGTTCAAAATGGCAAGAAAACATAGAGTTTATGTTATAATTTAATTGAATTGACTTGAAGTCGGAGGACTGTATATATCCAAGCCAATTCAAGATGCTCTGTTGTGATGGAAGTAAGTGACCCTTTTAACAGTAGGACATGCTATTCCAATACAGAAAATGCTTAATGCTACATCTTCATAATTATTTTCCCACCTTTTGGACTCCCTCCACCTGCTGATTCTTTCACAATAATGTAGTCCCAGCTAATTTAGTAGCTGAATTGACACTGCAAAGTTCCTGGGCAGACTAATCAGGTGGAGTCCGTGTTCTTTGGGGCAATGAAGCGATATATGAGTCCTCTACATCCTGTTGGTTCATCTGGTACTCATGGGCTAGTCATACTGCTGGAATTTAACAAAAACACTGTATTCTTTTTTGATTAGGATCGCACTTAACAGGAGTAGAAATTGGGAATAAAATCGAGGTTTTCTGTTTCTACTGCCTTCCTCCAGCGGCATTCATCCTTGTCAGGTTTGCCTGGGGGTTGGCATTAAAATAGGTCAAGAGAAAGGAGAGGCTAGGGAAGGATCGAGTGGACACTTGGAACCCCAGCTACCATCATCACTGGCTGAGGTGAAAGCTGTACTGTGTTCGTTAGGTAGGTTGTCAACTGGCAATGTAGGATAGGCTTTTCCTGTGGTTTTGGGTTTGAGTTTCTTCCCTTCAGAAAACCCAAACCCTTGGCTAGTAACTTTATTTAAAAATTGAGAACAATCTCCATTTCAGTACACAAAAGAAATTTCAGAACCTTCTTAAATAACATTTAAAAAATGTTAAACCCAAGTGCTGTTTGCTAATGGATGATGTAAGTCTCTAAATGGTTCAGGTACATCTGAATTGGACACTTAGCTGTTAGTTTATTCAGTTCTTCCATCAGCAGTAAGGAAATTGAGAAAGAAATATGGACATAATCCAAAATAGCTGGTATAACTAGAAAACTGCACTACACTGAGTAGTGCTTGGATGTACAACCATACTGACTTGCTGCTTTTGCTAAGTGAATAAATAATGTGGTTGTAGTCCTTGGGTTTTATTTTAGGTCAAAGAAGAAGACAAAAAAAAATCAGCCCTTAGCCATCTAGAATCCATGCAATGAATGAATGAATGTAAAGTAAAATGAATATTTTGGGAGAAAGCAAGAAGTCAGCAGTTCTTGAATATAATATATATATAGGGAGTTTGTGCTGCTTGGCTTTTTGATTATTTTTTTTTAATTTTGATGTTTTCCTTAAGGTATCTGCAGGAAGACCATAAGGCCCAATATTAATTTTCATTTTGTGTTTTGTTACACAGCTAAATGTGCACTGAAGGTCAGGAACTTTTTTCTCTTTAGTTGCAATAACTTCTCGAGAGTCTAAAGTTGAAAAAACCTAAATTCAGCCATAAGACCCCTTTTGAAAAGGAAGCTTCTTCCTACAGCAAGTGCTGTTTCCCTTCTAGGATTCAAGTGCTCATTATACATCTAAGAAATTCTGGGATCACAGTTTATGGCTCCTGAGTTTTTCTTCCTTAGGTATTTTTCAGAAGGTCTTTCCCAAAAGTAGAATTCTTACAACGTTTTCAATTATTTTTTTTCCTTAATTCTTAGTAGTTTTTAATTTTCTAAGCGCCCTTTCTTCAGTACACCTTTTTTCTTTCCAAACCTAGTTTTTGCCTGTTTTACACTTTTGAAGTGTGTGTAGGATGAACAGTCCTATCCAGCTTTTTGGGTTGCATCTTTTTATTGGTGATAGTTGCAGTGTGACTTGAAATGATGGTTTGTAAGAAATCATGCAAGAAGGCCTTCTGTGTCCGAACGCCTGGAGGAAAGGGCAGCTATTTATCAAAGTAAGTGGCATTCGTGCTCCTAAAGTGGAAGTAAGAGCATGAGGCATAATCGTATTTTTCATGTTTGCTTATTGCCTTTGGACATCCCAGAAAAGAGTCTGTTTTGAATTGCAAAATGTTCAGCTGAAAAAGTTCCATTTCGAAGCCAAAACTGTACGGCCAAATTTAACAGTCCTTTAGCTGAAACCTTAATTGAAGCACTGTAATTCCCCTGCTACTGCTGGTTATAAAGAAAAAAGAAAACAGCTTGTAAAGCTTTGTTCTGTAACTCCATTTTAATTTTATTTAAATAAAATAATAGGACACAGCTTAGATGCATAAAGCCATTTTGTGTAGTTCTTAATGAAAAGCTAAAGGTTTGTAAGTCTAAAACTACCATTTTTAATCGGTTTTTCTGAAAGAGCACTAAAATAGGCATTTAAAGCAGCTGAAATTCGCGTATCTAGAAGTTTGTAATGAGAGCTATTTTTTAATTAGCCCTTTGATACTGCATGCATTCTTACACTTGTGCTAATTTGATTTTAATATTGTCATTTGTCTTTCAAGGAAACTTAACAATAGCATTCCAGTCAAACGAAAATCTGTGCGGTGCTATTTCGATGTACACTGAATGAAATGGAGCTCCAAGTTCACCTTCATACTGTATTAGTCAAGCTTCATTCAAATCCTACCCATGAAATATGTGCATTTTTTGTCTGCTTTTTATTTTACCAGCCCGTTGGATGATAGAACTCTTCACTTTAAGACCTGATTTAAAGTTTAGTATATGGAGCTTGATGGTTTTCTCTACCTTCTGTAGTAGAAATGCATTTGAAACTGCATAGAGTTCCAGGAGAGAGGATGAAGTTAGCATGTAGAATCCTTCAGTATCAAGAGATGTGTTTGAGACTTAACAGTTGTGTACAGCTTAGTGTCTATTGAGGGTGCTTTCCAAAAGCTTTCATAACTAAGAGAATGAAAATTAACATTAAGCAGAGGTAGATAACAGCTTTCATTACATTTGAATTGAGTGATCTCATCAGAATAGCAGCTAAGCCTGAGACATCTATAGTACAAAGAATAGTACACTTACACTTACACACACACACACACACACACACACACACACACACATATATATAGTACAAAGAAAAGTACCTTCATATACGTAAGACTGGATTAGATGGCCAACTTAGGGAATTTTATATTTAACTCGGATCATCAAGATAATGTAATTTCATGGTACACCATTTTATATGGTTTATTCTACTGCCTTCATAAGCACTTAGTAGATATACAACAGCTAGTACCTATGTAATAGTTATTTTTGACTTGTTCATAGGAAGTAATCGTATTTCTTCTGCTTTTCAGTTTTACGGGTAGCAGTACAGTGGGAAAGAGAAGCATGAGTCCCATTCAGGAAGAAACTGGTTCTGATTATATGGAAGAAGAAGAAGGCCAAGATCCAGAATACGGTCAGACAGATTCCTGTGCAGAGTCCTTTCCAGATGGTAAGAAGAAAGCCAAAAAGTTCAAAAAGATCAAGACAGAACAAGTTCCAGCAGGTAAGCGCAGTGTTTGTGCACATGGGTTTCTGTTCTGATTGAAACTGTGCTGAAAAGAACTATTTTGTTGGACATCTTAACTTTTCTGCACTTCTATGAATGTAGTGCAGTAAGTCACTGGGGTAAGTTATTCTGCAGTAAGTTATGTAAACTGGAGATTACCTCATACAATAATTGTAAAAACAAAACCCTCAAAAAACCAAAACACAGACAAGCAAACAAAACCCCATCAGGGCCCAACCAAAGGAAGAGGGATGTAGTTGGTATCTTGCTTACTTTCTTCCTTACAATAAAGCTCTGTGAATATTTTTAACTATTCTTAATATATATATATTTTTTTTTTACTTTCTGCTTAAGGTTACCCAATATGTTTTGCCTATTGTGAGTGGAATTGAAGGAATTCTGGATGTAGGATTCTAGAGTAGGTTTCCCTGTTAATCTAGGACTTTATACTGAAATGTAAGGATAAAAAAAAAAAACAAAACCCAAATAATTAAGTAACCTTAGGCCACATGAATTTAAACCTCAAAAAAAATTGTTACTGTTCTATTTATTGTTGCTTTATTTCAACTCTAGTTAGTGGTTTCTTGCAGGAACAGATTAGACTATATTGAAAAAATTAAGTCATAATTTTTGGTCATCTGGAACACTGCCTGTATTGAATTGTATTCAAATATTAATATTAATAGTTAAAACTTCATTTCAGCATCTACTCTTGCCACTTTTATCCAGAAAGTGATATTGTATACCATGCATTCTTCTTCCTGATTTGGCAGAGTAAAATCTTTCTTAGCTGTTTCGAAAGCTGTGCTTGGAAGTTGTGTTCTTGTAGCTCAGTAGGGCAGTTGGGCCATGTGAGCACATGCAAAATGACGGGACTGTCTACTGTAATTCCAAGTATAAAATTCATGCTCTGTTTTTAGCATTGTGGAAATATAGATTATTGGTATTAGTGTGATTCATCTTTCTCTTACAATTAATTTGGGCTGGAAATACTCTTCAGTGTCTCAAACAAGAATAACTGCAAGTACACTTGGAAGAGAATGTTACTTAATTTTATCATCCCAGTTACTGCAAAAACAAAATTACTTGGATTAAAATTATTCTTTAACTTAAAATACAGTATTGACAATTTGGAAAGAAACTTGACATTAACTTTGTTTTTTAAGTGCCTACTCATAACCAGTCTCTTAGTTTCCCTTTGTAAGTACTGACTCAGCAGTAATTTATCTAGAGCCTGGTTCTGGAGGACAAAGTATGTCTTTGTATGCTCTGAAAAAATAGACTTTCTTGATTTGATTTTTATTCCTTTTGGTGTTTGTTTAGTGTAGTCTTTAATATATTGTTCTGTGGCTCTGTCTTTTAGGAAGCCTCACAACCAGTTCCACTGGAATTTTTGAAGTCCCTGAAACATGGTAGGAAACAACTGCCTTAACAAGTGGAATTGATTGAAAGCAGTTGCGAGAATACATCTCTTGGAAGCCATACTTTATTTAAATGAAGTGGTGTTAACAAAGCAGTATATCCTGAAAATCAGTTTAATTATTTTAAACTGTTTCTTGAACAATCACTGTCAATTTTACGTGTGTGTATATTAACTAGTATACGATTCATTCTTGATCATGTGAAATCCTTGCTGTCGTAAATGCTGTTAGATTTAAGAAGCAAGAACTATGTGTATTTTGGTCACCTGCTTTGGCATGCTGGCTGTGAAATCTGCAAGAAGAACTGGCACTCCATCTTTTCATGCTAGGCTGTTTCCTGTGCTTGAGGGGAGTTACCAGTTACCAGTTTGGCTGTTTTTTCAGGCAATATCAGTATGCTGTCAGCATTCTTGAAACAGGTAGAGCTGCAGTTTCACTGCTGCTTTCTACCAGTTACTTTATCTGGAAATCTTTTTTAGTTTTCCGTTCTCTACCCCACACCCCCTGTGCAGCCAGTATTCCTCTCAATACCAATTTTACACAGACTTCGTCCTTCCAAAAATCCATAACTTACAGGTTTCTCAAGTGTTAATTTCCTGGTGGGAGGTAGTTTGTCTTTGTTTTCACCTCTGTTGCTGTTTTCCTCTTGATCTGTTTCTTCCCTCCTCCTTTCCCAGCTTGTGGGGTTTTTGTAAGAATGTTTTTTGGTACCTGTGACAAACCTGCTAACTGCACCAGCCCCTTTTTTGTTTAAAAAAGGATCCGCATTGGTAGATTTCAGAAGATGTTTGTTATTTAACATTTTTGTATCATGGAAATAAAAACCAAAATATGTATTTCCATAAAATGAAAATTAAAGACATTTTCTTAGGAACTGGTTTGTTCTTATTTATTAGCTCTTGAAATGTTTTTAGTGAACTCTTCTCTTCTTTGTAATACAACACTTTTTTGTCAGCCTGTGATTAGCAGGTCCTTTTGGTCCATGGACTTCTTTCAAGATGTTTGTGAAATGTAACCAAGAAAAGCAAGCCTGTTGTCATAAGATTTAAATCGTGATGCCTTTCCCTTGGAGGGGTGAAAAAACGTGGAGTTCTGCAAATCAGCGAGTTTAAAATGATTGCTGTGGAAAAGAGGAATATCAAGAAGGCTTCATCGGCTTGTGTTTACAGTAGAGTGGGAGCCACTGCCGTTCAAACAATGCAGTAACACTTGAGGGCATGCCAAAATTTATGGGTTTTTAAACTATTGTGAGCGTGATTTTGAGCTTGCACTGCAAAGGGAAAATATTTTAAAGATGTTACATGTGAAATGTTTTACTTCTAACCTTAGGATCCTACCAGAAGTAGTATAATTAAGTTGTTGGGTTTTTAATAGCAGCCATATCATCACATTCTCACACTAAAATGTGGGGAAGATGACAATGTTATTAATGATGCAAGGAGAAATTAGTAACTGAACTCTTCTGCTTCCAAGGATCCAGAGACTTTCCTTCTCTGAGACTCAGGACCTTAGGAGTGAATACTGAAATCACTTTTATCTTGAGTATCCAAACCTACAAAGGAACTGCAAATTTAGTTCTCAGAATATATGCAACACGTAGAGAAAAATGGTATAAAACATTCATCTCTTACAGAGATGACTCGGGTAACTTACACCATCTTCCATCCAAATGTTGAGTGGTGTTATTAACCACGTATCCTAAAGAACTGTCACAACATGATTTGGGAGGGAGCTTGGAGTCATCGTGTCAAAAGGATACAAAAGCATTTGAAAGGATTGCCAGGAGTACAGGTTAAGAGGCAAGGAAGACATAGTGGCCCTGTTGCAGTGAATCCCTGGGGCCATTGGGATCTTCATGGTAGTGACTTCACTCTTGAACAGCAACACTTCCGTACCTGCAGGGAAGTCTTAATTGCATTACAGTACAAACCCTTAAAAACTGCTGCTTCAGAGCAGACCATGTACATCCTTCTCTAAACTATAGGGATAAATACTCCTACTATTTCTACCCTCCTCCCTTCCTGAATTGTCATTTTGAGGAGCAGGATGGTTTTTATCTCTACCTGTAATTAATACCTCTTAAGATGATAGCGTTCCTCCATTTTATGGTCCTTTATATGTATTTGATTTTACCAGTTAACACCTAGGTAAGCTAATAAAATGTGAGTGCATGAAGGGCTGTAATGTTTCCCATACGAAGTCTCGGTGGAGAACTGTCAGGAGTCAGTGACAGGCGGTGTCCTAAGAAGGATTTGGCCCCATTGGTGCTGCATCAAAGCTCATTATTCTGTAGGATTTGGTACACTTCCCTTCATTTTAAATAAAGTCATTAATTGTAGAATGGAAAGAATGTCGTTTCCTAAATTAGATCCATATTTGTTTCCTAATGTATGTTTAAAATATGTGCATAGAATTTGTATCTTTATAACATTTGTTTCTGAAAAACCAGAGCTGTCATCACTGCTCTTCATGGCTGCAGATCTCGGGGGGTTTGTGTACTCGGCTCCAGAGGTATGGCGAGGCAGCGGGCTGGCTGCTGGGGTAGCTGTTAAGTTGCTGAGAGGCTGTATTTCGGCCCAGTCAGATGCATCTACGTGATACTTTGAATTACTTTTTTCAATTATTAAGTGGGTTTTTTTCATTCATTTTTTTTCTCCTTGGTGGAGGAGGAACCCCATGGTTCTGTTCAATGTTAGCACCATAGTTTGACTTTCTATCTGGAGGAGCAGTGATGGCTGCATGCAGTTCAGTGTCCTGCATAATTGCACCTGGTCAGAGCCAAACCAGCCCTGGGCAGCAGGGCCCTCTTCTGTCCCTCGGGTTTTGGTGGCAGTTGGCACCAACCAGGTGTGAGGCCTCCCCTCTCCCCTCAGGGCCAGGCTGAGGGGGAGCTGGGGCATGGGGAGCCGTGGGACTAGGGATTGCAGCAGCCTTTAGGTTCTTATTTCTGCCTTCCAACAAGGTTAGATGGGGCCTGAGCCTCACCGGTGGCTGTGAAGAGGAGGGAGGTGGGAGCTGTTGGGGGACACTAAGGAGGATGTTAGAAGCAACAAACAACAATGTCTACAAGTGCTGGAATAGAGGTTGAAGAGAATGAGGCGTTTCCTTGAGAAAATGATGGAACTTTGTGTGTAATGTTGAGAAGATGAGAACTCAGGAGTGTAGCAGAAGAAAGGGTGTGGAGAAACAGGGAAGTCTGTCTCAGCAGGCAAATGAAGTAGGTGGTCTGAATCCTGCCTCTTCAGAGGAGTAAAAATGTATTCATTTGACTGAAACTTAAACTTGAGGCTGGTGATTGAATGCTTCATTGTTTACATCAGACAGAAAGTTGAAACTGTATTTAAAGTAGTAATTTTCAAATCCATCTCAAGCATTTATGAGTGAGTAGTATCAACTTGTATCAGAATGCACAGGATTGGCAGCACAGGGTATAGGAAGTTGCTGGTAGTCAGGAAATACGAAGAAAAGGTAATTGTGTAGAGTGAGAGGGAAGAGCATGAGTGTCCCTGTAGCATGGGTTTAAACAGGGACAGGTAAGAGAGGAATGAACCTCCCATGTAAAATTAGGATTGCCAGGGATGCAATAACCTATTATTCGCTTCAGTTTCAAGCATATGGTTTGGAGTAAAAAGATAAAGGCTTCAAATGATTTAGAGGGAGGACTAAGTTTAACTGTCTATCCAATGGAGAAACAAAGAGGTAGGTAGAAAGCTAAAACTTCTGGTGATTTGGAGGGGGAAAAAATTAAATAGTCTAACTTTTTCTTTCTTTAAACCTCTGAGTTTATGGTGCCTGGAAAAATGTCTGGTACACTGAATGTGTTCTGTATCTTTAAATCACGTTAAATGTAATGCAGACATAAATGTCCTCTGAAACTGAGCTTCAGAGCATAGACAAGAAGACTCCCGATAATCGAAAGTTCCTGGCTTTTGAAGTCTTTAGACTATTGCCAGCTGACCAGATGTGTACTTTGAGGCAGGTTCCTCAAGCTTCTCCACAGTACATTTAGTAAATGAATGAATGCTTACTTGTCAGTATCGTACTGTTGTGAACTTACACTGAAGTAACATAACCTGTGTGCTTCACAGAAACACTGCCACACTTTCCTTGGATGAGGAGGAGTATGTGGTAGGTTAGGCTGGGATTTATAGGGTCATACTCATCATTAACATGGTCTTTTTGCTTTAATAACTATGTATGAATCTCCTTTAATTTATTTTTTTTCCCCAGCAGAATAGTTATTGGCATCCATGTGCTTCCACGAGCACTGTAGCAGATCACGGGTCAGTCCCAGCTCCAGACTAACTCATATGGAACACATCTGTCCATAAATGCAGTATAGAAAACATTCAGCCAAGCTGTGAAAAGTTGCATTTCCCTGCCCTTATTTTAACTTCTTAATAAATGACTGACAGTTGTAGTCCTTGCAAACAACTTTCTGACCAGAATGACCCTGCATGATGTGTCTGGTACTGGTGTGCAATAGGATGTGAAAATCCGGAGGTTGTGGCTGTGCCAAACCAGTTGCATCCTAATCGATGATCTGTGTAACAACCATCAAATGACCAATAATACAATTGTCTTAAAGCTGATTGCTTCAAATTCAGCCTTTGAAGTTGACAGTTCCGTATATGAGTCTTATGTTTGCCTGTTACTCTGGCAAAAGTGGCTATTTTTTTTTATTCTAAAAACTTTGTGAAGAATTTTCTCTCAGTAATGAGTCTAAGTGTTCATATAGATCTGTGTGTGTATGTATATATATATAAATATTTTAGCTTTTAGCTTGAATATCTTTGTCTTTTTCAAATGTGATTTTTAGACTCGGAATGTTCAAGGAAGACTGAACATGTTTAGTTCATGTATATACTCAGGTGGGTTTGGTTGTTGTTGTTTAATTAGAAGTGAGGTCACTTCATTCTGCGTTGCTTCTTATTCCTCAAAAATAAGTATGCTCCGAGCATGTACAGCATGGATATCTGTAGGTCTGCTCTTTCAAATTCTTGCATTGCTTGCCACATCTGCAGTAAATAATTGATAAATCGATAAATTATTGGGATAAAAAAAAAGCTCCTGAACATAGGATACAATTTCAAATTTAGGCATACAGTCTAAGGTAGATTTGTGGACTATAATAAGTATTTAGATCTCCATTACTCATTTTGGAAAAAATAGATTTCAGCTTGTTTCCCTCTGCAAGAACTGAAATTATCACTGTCGTTGCAGTCTCTACCTCTCACAGGCTGATTTATGACTCAAGCAATCTGTGTAATCTCCAAGTATTAATGGATAGAGCACCCATCTCCACACGCAGAATATTTACCTGAAATGGGACATAAAAGTCATAATCTGGTGAGGTGGCTGTTTCACAAACTGCGAAGGGCTGTGGAACCCAAGTGTGGCTGTTCAGCCACACTCCCACCAGTGCAGAGGAATCCCTGCAAGCCAAGGCTGGGGGCACTGCCAAGCTGCTCATGGAACAGCCTGAAGAACAGCACATCGTCAAACATTACAGACGTTGGAGAAAACAACAGGGTTTTTTCCTTGGAGGTCGAAGACCTAATCCCAAACCTAATAAGTCCTAAAACGTACTAAAAGGAAATGGACAAAGGATATTGGTACAGATGAGAACTTAGAATTTTGAGAACATCTGCACATTTAAATGGAACTGAAAAGGCTTCTGCAAGTAGGACCTCACACAGGCATGATGCCCATTGATAAGGAAATGATTAGTGAAGAGTTAAATATGACACTAGATGGAGAAAATAAAGGATGAAAGTGCTTTCACATTTTGTTGTACAACATGCAACAGTGTTAACGTTGCCTGTAAGTGTTGAGCACTCAGCTGGACCACAGGATATAGATGTTCTGCACTGGAGCAGAACCATACCTGCTGTTTAGGTGTTCGTCCCCGTTAGGGGCAATTAATGCTTAGTCACCTACGTGTTCTGGAAATGTTTACGTGCATGTAAAATCCTTAAAAAGCTGTACAGTAAGTATAAGTATATTTCCCATATCACATATCTTTACAAAATATCTACATTTTTAATGCTAACAAACACTATGCAAATATTTAGTAAAAAAAAAGCTATTGGAAGAGGAAAGAACTGAATGGTTTGTATTATACAAATTCCTTTCCTTGCTGCTTTGTATGTTCTTAATTAGAACCTGGACACCACTTCGTCATTTCATTTCCATTTTGTAGAAGTGAGCAGTATTTTCTTATCAAATGTTCCTGCTAGGTTTGCTATCTGTATGTCTCGTTGAGGCAGATGGAAGATTTTACGTATACTTTATAAATATAGTTTTTAAGTTTTCTGCTTGATTTTATAGTGTAAAGATAATTACTGAGGCTATCACCAGATTTTGGAGAGAGAGGCATCACTGCAAGAAGACATACTTGTCTCAGCAGTCCTATTTGACCAGAGTATTCACTTTCTGTTCCGGTCTGGGTTTGGTTTCAGTTTGAGGGTTTTTTGTTTGTGAGTTTTTGTTTGTTGGTTTGTTTGTTTGGGGTTTTTTATGGGGTTTTTTTTCTGGGGTAGGAAGGGGAGACTGTATTGCAAGGCACATATTAAAAATAAGATATGAACTGGTGTTGTCTAGCTCTAAATGTAGGTATTTGATAATTGCAATCAAATGGGTGTATAATGTGAGCAGGAAGAATAAGGCCAAGCATTGGCATCTGAATACTGTGGGAAACAGAACAGAGTAAATGATCTTTTTGGCCTGTAAATCTGGCTGAAGTTGTATTTGCTAGCAGTCCAACTGTAGAACTTCTGGGAAAAAGAAGTGTCAGCAG
>NW_010183069.1:55974-61257 GCF_000695765.1 Mesitornis unicolor
GGAAGCTGACACTCATCTGCTATTCTAGCTGAAGTGCTAGCAACTCACGTTCAGGAAACTTGATTTTTGTCTTTTCTTTTTAATGCTAAAATGTATTTGCATTTCAGACGGGTATAGAGTTATGTCTGGCAAAATGGTGAGACAGTTTGCAAGTTCTGTCTAAGGAGAAGTGAATTACTTTCCAAGTTTAATATAATTGAACCTAGAAGAAAACAACATGTAAAAATGTTTACTGTCGTGAGATGTAAATACAGGGACTTTTAGCAGATGAGAAAAATCTGCAGGAGTCTTGCCTGAGCTTTTACATATTTTCCGTTGTTGCTCTTGCTCTGTATATTCTGACCCTAACAGACCTTGATGTTTACTCCGTAGGTTAGAAGACCCTTACTGAGATCGATCCACATTCAAAATTTAAACAAAAAAAATCATCGCACTGCACTTTGAAAGCCTGCAGCACAAGCAGCGCAGAATTATTGCTGTAGATAACAGACCGACAGTGCTGCTGTGTTCCAGGCTCCTGTCTGTGGAATAGATGAAGCTAAGAGAAAATCTGGACGATGCCACTGGTCCCGCTGGGTGGGTGAATCCATTTTAGCGTGCTCTGGGGCTGGCTTTTAGGTAACTGAAACTAGTACTGGAAAGTGGAATGGAAAAACAGGGTAATACAAATAAGTAAAAGCATCCATAATCATAGATACACGGTATCTGCTTAATAATAAAACCAAAGCAGGAACTTAACAACCCTTATAAAATCCCAAATACCCAAATAGAAGAATAACTGGAGAATTTACATAGTTGAGTTGAAAATCTTGAGTGCTCTACTTATGTTTCATTAGAGGAAGGTAATGACTTAGTGATGAAATAATATTATGCTACATTCAAAAGCACGGTCTCCCATTCCCCCTTCATTTCCTGAAGTTAGAGTCCTGTTTAAATCACTTTAAAACTGCTTGGCACTTAATCGTATTCAGACGTGCCAGTTCACGCACGTCTCTGGGATCCAGCTCACTCTCTCATGTCTGCAACTGTCTCACACCTTTCTTGCTCTGAAAGACTTTTCTTCAAGCTCCGAGTTGACTGGGAGCTACAAGTACAAGCCTGGGAGTTTAAGCAGCTTTGTAAGTTCCCTTGTGCAGTGCCCTATTCTCATGCAATACGTGCTGCTGAATATCATATCCTACAGGGTCCTAAACTTGGAAGCCGAAAAGCTGCTAGAAATCATTTGTCTGAAACTGTTTGTCAGAGAGATTTGTCTATATTCCACCCTGGGATATTTAGCTGAATTTTAACAGTGAAATGCATGGCTGATAGGAATGTCCAACTTTTTGGTCTGTTTTTCTTATATGCACTTACATCAGATTTTATGACAAATACGAGTAATGACTTTCTTCTTTAGTTCATTTGCGTTTCCACTGCTTTGTAGAGGATTGTGCAGCAGCACACAACCTATCCTGAACAGTTCACAAACTGTGTTTTCAAACTTAGTGTGGAATAAGATCCGAGTTCAAGGGTTCCCTGCTTACCTGCACAGTGCTTTTAATCCTTGCAACACAATCTCATTCTCAAAAGACAGAAATCTTCTCTGATTGCTGACACTGGATGTAAACAGCTATGGCTGGGATACTTTAACTGAGTCAGTATCTCCTGAAAACACACATAGCTCGTAGATAATATTTATTAAGATCTAAATTGTGTAATCAGGACAGAATAATGAGGGCAGATTTTTTTCTATAGGGGTGATAAAATGTTGTGAGAATTTATTTTCTATTAAAACAAAACAAAACAGTCCAATCTCAGAGATTCAAGATTATTTTTTCTGGAGTACCCATATTTAGCCATAAACTGGATAAAACCTCTCTCCTGAGAAGCTTGCATTTTCGTCCTCATGTTGCTGTAGAAAGCTCATTTAAGTTAAGCTCATCTTTTCATTAGTTTAGACTTCATACTTGTGAATTTCAGACAGAGTTCTGACATTTTTTCTTCCTGACAGATAAAATTCTTCTGATTTTAACTCACTCTTTATACAACTTCTGGGGTATATCTCAGGCCATTGATTTATATAGGGTGAGGCTCAGCCACTCAAACCTACGTAGGTTTAAGTTGTTTTGTAAATATGAGTTTAATATTGTATTTAGCTAACTTTTCTAGTTGAGGGTAGTTCTTTAGTGAACCTGTGAATGTTTACAGTGATATGAGGGGAAACAGCACAGTATTTCCTATTTTTGCAAGCTCTGTATAAAATAATTGCTCTGGCAGTTTTACTGGCACTTCACTGCTTCCAGTTTACCATAAAACCATATCACAGAGAACTTCATGTTTTCCCAATAAGATAAAAACTCAGGATTTTGGTAGATCCCAGAAGCGGATCAACTCCAGCACTTAATCTGATTGATGCTGTGGAACGGTTTTACTGCTACAAAGTTAGAAGAGAACACACTGTTTAACTTTTATGTTTCATTAGTGTAATGTAAGTGTATTTTATTGTTCTGTTTTGTTCTTGGTTTCTTCCTTTTAATAGCTGTCTAAAAGAAACAGCCACTGAAATGCTAAAAACGAGAATGAATGACACATTGTAAGGAAAGAGGCTTTACGCCAAATTCCACACATTTACACTGCCAACTTTTATCCACAATGTTGGCAAAGGGGAGAAACACTCCTGAGCTGCTCTGTTATTTATGAGGCAGATAATTTTTTTTCCTGGTAGGACAGCACTGAATAATCTGATTTTTGTCACTGTCAGCTTGGCTACCAGTTTTATAGTGTGACACTGGGCGACTTGCTTTAACCAATTTGTGTCCGGTTTCTCCATATGAAGTTACTAGTTGTGTGCCTGATGTTAGTACTCTGCGACTGAATTCAGCTAAAATCCGGGAGTGTATTTTATTTTTATGTGAGACATTACTTCATCTAAAGAGAATCATTACGGATATGAATTTAATGAGTATTCACTCAGGATGTTGTGAACTTTGTCCATAAAAGTAATACATGGGGAATTCACTGCTTTTCCATCTATTAATAAGTATTTGACAAAATCAGGTATGACAGTTTTCTTCAATTTCATTTGACTGATACGACCATAGACACTTCTGCCTCATTTGTCTTTCTGAAGTCATTTCAGGCTCTGTCTTCACTGTGAAATACCAAGTTTTACCATCTTGGTCCTTTCCTGAGTTGCAACTACACTGTATTATTCTATGTTCTCATTAAATGTATAATGATGGTGTTACGGAGACTTAGTTTATGGATTTATTCCCCTCCCAGCTTCTTGTCCTGAAAAGACCCGTAGTGCAGCTTTCCTGGTATTGTAAACTCCCAGCAGAGAGCGTGAAGTTAGGAACGTATGGTCGCTCGGTGAGAGTGTGAGTTTGAACGATGTGTGCTGAGTCCCCGTGCACGTGGGAGTGAATCACTGTGTAAGAGATTTCCTACAGAAGTTCATTCTGGGAAGCTGCCTTAGGCAGCTAAATATTCACTGTGATCATAACCTGTGCACTTACACAGCTACACAGAAGCTGATTTTCTATGCAGCTTGGATACTACACAGGAATAATGCAGCTGGGAAGAGACAGGGGAAATTAAGTATAAGAACAATTCAAATAGCTATTCTTGGAAATTGTAGTCCAGGTTTGCTTGGTTAATGCTGAGTGTGTGTTTGTGTAGGAACAGAGGTCTGTGAGACAACGTACTCTTTTCACTTGGTATTTGTAGGAAAAGGCATTACTTCTTTTATTCCTTGAATAAACATGCAAAAATACTTTCCAGTGACAATTAGAATCTGCTGCAGTTCTCTTCGAATGTTTCCCAAATGATGGAGTTTGAAGCACTATGTAAGCAAAGAGGAAGCTATGTCCTGTTCATGTGGTCAGTGTTGTTAGACTCACCAGCTCCTGTCTGTTCATATCCAGTGCACCCAGTCTTCCACAGCAGACAGACCAAGGCTCGAAGGTCCACTCTGCTTATTACATTGAAAAACAGGGGTAAGGTGAATTTTTGTTTTATTTTGACTGGTCGGTTGGTTGTTTTTTTTTTTTCCTTGAACTCTCCAGAGTAGAAATATCTCCTTGCAACAATTGAATTTGCCCTCTTTTTCATTTTTGAGTTTGTGGGGGGAACAGAGCAAACCAAAGAAGAAACAATGCTTCCATTTCCTTTTTTTAACATTTCAACTGCCATTTAGGCTCTCTTTATGTTCTCATGGTTTTATTTTTTGAACGAAAACATCAACATTGGTTTCACTTGCAATATTTTTTTTAAAGTTTCAACAAAACTATTCTGTTTTATGCCAATACAGTGTTTTCTCTTGTGCTTTGTTTGGACTTATTAGGACTTCTAACTAAAAAGTAAAGCTGGTTTGGTTTTTTTTCTTTTAAAAGGTCATGTACATTCTGCCAACGAAGAATATTACTGGTGAGCCAGATATCTCCAGGAGAAGGCTTATAAAGGTGGCTTGAAAGTCTTTGAATTTTAGAAACCACACAGTATAGAAACTCATAAAATACATGATTTATGCAGAGAAAGAGAGAGTTCTTTGAGTCTAGAGAAGTCTCTGGGGCTCAGAAAGAAAGGCAGCTAACTCTAAAAGTATTTTTAATTTGCTCGGGATAGAATCCCTCATGTATTGTGTGCATTGCCTGCAAAGTGCACTGTTCAACTCTGTAATAGGAGCACCTCAAGCAAGTCATTACTTGAACTTCATTTGGTCCAAAATAATTGATCTAGCCAAACTGAACATACATAAGTCACTTCTGCTTCTTTTTTTAAATTTCCAGTGTAAACATTAAAAATATTTTGCTGTGATATAAATTTTGAATGTGTACGGTGAGCGAGGGATTTTTGTGCAGACTGACTTTAGCGTTTATAGTTTCCTGACTTTCAGCTTTTTTTCCAAATTGCAGTCTTAGATTGCTGCAACAGAAAATCACCTCTATAAACAGAAATAATGTTCTTAAGGTGTCTGTTTAAAAGCTTGCAGAATCTTTGAGTACATGGTGATCTCAATTTAAAAAGTGAACATCCACTATTTATGTCAATGAGCGAGAGGTTGCAAAACCTGCGACCCCTCCCTCAGCATCCCAGGAGCCAGTGCAGTGGGTGTTAGGTGTGGATAAGCTTTGTGATGGGCAAAGTTTATATTTCTCTCAAAATTTTAAATTGGCAAAATGAGTTGCCAAACATTTTCTTTCTGCATTAATTTCCCTGCTGTTTCTAAGGATGAGAAACACCAAAACACTGCAGCCAAGAAGGCCAACACTATCCTGGGGTGGATGAGAAGGTGTGGTTGTA
>NW_010183070.1:0-6224 GCF_000695765.1 Mesitornis unicolor
CCTCCCCTCCCCTCCCCTCTTCTTCTCCATTTGGAGTAATTTTAACCTCGGAAAAAAGCAATCGAAATTAACTTGTAGATTCAGAAAAATTTTGCAAAATCAGGAGCCAGATAGTGGTTTACTTTCACTGAACACCTCAGCAGTCAAGAGATGTGAGAATGTGTCAGAACTTTCTCCAGTTGTGAGGGAACGACTTTCAAGAGAGGCTACTATGCCTTTTGCCACAAGATTTTTTGGAAGTGGGTTGTTCTCCAGTTTACCTACTGATTCTGTTCATCCTTCTTGAAATATTTAAATCCTTATTGAGCTAAAGAGGAAGGACAAGAGCAACTTGATAATTTGGTAGGAAGGGACCTTACCTGGAAAACTGGACATTTCCAGTTCAGTCCTACTTAAATTAATATTTATGTGCACTATGACAGTGGATAAAGCCCTGATACTATTTAAAACACTGGAATTTAAAGTTCTACTAAAATTTTGGGTTTCAGCAATCCAGGCAATTTTCTGCTATGTATTCACAACCCTGTTTGAGCCCAAAATGTTGAAATAAATATAAACAATGACGCAGGGACCAGAGCTGCTTCAGAAACTAATTGGAACATAGGCACAGATATTCTTACTGATATCCTGAAGTTTCTGCAAGTGGAAACCTTCCAAAGCGTCTACATCAAAATGAAAGCTCTCCAAAGACAAAGGTGATTTATAATTCATACTCTTAAATATCTAATAGCAATGATCCCTACACTTCTGATACTTAAATTTTAAATGAATGGCTTGCTAACTTCATTTATTTGTGATCTGCTTTTGTGATCAGCCCTACCTGATTTGGTTTAATATTTTGATGGAGGGTTTTGTAACAGTATTTCAGAAACCACAGAACTTGTTTGCTGCTTACCAGCTGTTCATTACCACCCTTTCCCTAAAGGTTACCACCCCAAAAGCTGATCTACAGTAATCATGTGGCAGCTCCTAGTCCAATTCAGTAGAAATCCAGAGAGCTTGTTAATAACACTTCTAAAAAAGTTAATTACCATTTACTATGTTTTAAGAGTAATAGATGGGTGAGAGTCAAACTACTGCTTGAACATTTATTGATTCTGCTGGAGTGCTTGGTCTCTTAATTGGGTTGCAACATATTCCAGTGTGTACCTCTTGGATTCTATTGAAAAGACCAGACTTAAAACCTTAATTTGCCCTTCATGATAGATGAAGTCAGCCTTTCTCTTCTATACTAATTATTAGCAAGTAATGCCTTAAAGCACTTCAAAACTAAGCAAAAATTCTCATGCAACATTGATGTATTTTACTAATACAGAAGAATGGGCTAGCAAACTGTTATCTAATACCACCTCCCACTACATTAGCAACCATATTGTATGCAATGACACATGTTCGTAGAAAAATCATGGGTATACTGCAGGTGGGGGCACAAGAGTTCACTGTGTTTGCATAGAAATTTCAAAATGTTGTAAACCATTACAGGTTGGGGAAACAACCCCCACCCACACTCATTAACAGAGACTCAAAACGAGATCTAACCCCACTTCTGGCATGCTTTATTGAGCCCTGATTTTCCAGTCCCATCTGTTCTTCAGAACTGCCAGTTCATCTAGCAGCCAATCACATTAGTTATTTTTAAAGTGTGAGAGGAGTTAGCTGGAGCTCTTAACAAATTGTTTCTGTCATCTACCGTCAATTTTCCTATTATCATTGACAGCAGGACCAACCCATGGCCAATGCCCATTTGCACTTCCAGCTGAGAGAGAAAGTTCCCCACAAAACTTCATTTAAGCTAAACATAATATTTGTTCAGCTGAATTATACCAGCTGAGGACTCACTCATCCCTCAACAAAAATGTAGAGATTAACTACTTTTTGACCTTAAAGTGATGACTGAAGCAAATTTTATCAGATAAAATCAGCTTAAGATGCTTTCTCTACATCAAAAATTGGAGATCATAAGTTGCAATGAGTTGAAGGAAATATTGTCCAGCAGCTTAGCAAACTACCCACTTAGACCAGTGCTTTGGAAAGGTACTTTGACATTTTTAGATACTTTGTTCCAAACTCAAAAGCCTAGTTCAACATTAGCAAGATTGCTGGATAGGCTGCCCATATGCTAGTAAAACATAGGGCCATGCAGAATAGAGCAGTGGCACATGAATGTACACAAGAATTTTCTGAGTCAGCACCAGCTCCTGGTGCACCAGGTAGCTTTCCTGTAGCACAGACTTCAACTTCCAGGGCCCAGTGATGTCCCCAGGCACTGCTTACTTTACTCATACAGACCTATCCACTCAGTCCAGAAACGTTGCTTAGCTTTAAAAAAAGGTATAACTCTGAATTGGCATTAAAATACTTTCAAATGGAACCACCAAGTTTATTGGTCACTTGAAAACCTTGAATATTGCTTCCATGTCTGTAATGATGTGGTATTTGCTAATAAGCCTGGCTAATGAAGAAGTTTAAGTTTTCCAAGGGTGTTCAACACAAATAGACCTGTTTAAATGTTGCTGAGTAGAGTACAGAGTAGATATTATGCTGTAGCATCATAGATTTCCACATCAGTGCGGAATTTTTTTGCCAGTGTGTATGAAAATACTTGTTTTGCATATCATCCCACAGCCAATGCCTCTTTACAGATTTCTTTGATAGATTTTATCTTATAATATTAAGGACTAAGCAATGTAAGTATTACTTTGTGGCATGTTGAAAATAGGCTTGTTTTATTTTTATGTCTCTACATTTTGTTCTTATTTCACTGTAAGTAGGTAGAGGCACTGTATGTAAGATAGAGCATGGGAGATGAAATTGTATTGTACATCAGGAAATCTACTAGCCAGGCAAACTGGTACGTTCATTGCTGTTGGAACCTTGTCTCTGTTGCTGCAGACAATTTTTCCTTGCCTTGGTCTCTTGAATCTGTGGGGTTAGTGAGTCTCTCTGTGACTAAACTGATCCATCTTTGCTCTTATGAATAGTGGTTAATGAAAAAGTAAGATAGCAATCTCAGCAAAAGCTAAGGAATATCACTCTTATTGTGATTAGCCATTGTCTCTTAGTCGGATTTCCATCTCTACTAAATGTTGCCAGCAGATATGAAGGGGAGCATTCAGGTAAAACTCAGGTGATATCTGAGTTCTGATTGAAAAAAAAACTATATGCTTCACATTTTCCTCTGTAACCTAGTATTGCAGAGAACAAAATCTGGGAAGGCACAGAAAAAAGAAACAACTCAGAATGCAGCAATCAGGCTCACTTCTAAATGCATAATGTGGATGATATTGAGGTGAATACCCACAAGGAAACTTGAATAAGCTAGTTCTGGCATTTAGATATTTACTGATTCCAAACTGTCTTCGTGAAAACTGCAATTTAAAGAGCATCGAAGTGTAATTCAGTATTCCTTGAAATACAAAAGAAGAGAAGCATGGTATCATTTGACTGATTTATTCTGTTTCTTTCTTCAAGAATGCCTGCATTTTATTCTCTTGAGAAGAGTTGTATCTTTCAGAAAAGCAGACTGGGAAGCTAACCAGGTATTGTCAATGCACCATCACCTTGCAGCTGGGAATGAATTTGATGAGCTGATTCCTGGTGACACAGCTTTTAAAATACAGGTAATGTAAATGGAGAATCTATACAGTTGTCAATAGTTTTGGAAAGCTTATTTGTCATCACCCCAAAGTTTAGAAGCAAACCAGCTAAAGTTTTCTCATTACTGGATGGCATTTTGCAGCAGATAATGTCAGCTTGCTAGGCTAAGACTAGAAGCAGTTAACACTATACACAGTACGGTGGTGAGAGGATTAAAACACCCCCAGATCTAGATTCAGATTGGAATAGTCTTAAAATTCAGTAGCATGCACTTGCAGCAGTTTGTTCCAAAATATTTAGATTTTTACAAATAATACATCATATTTTCTTTTATTTATAAAAGCCTACAACAGAGAAAATAATTAATTACATACATTTGCATACATTAATTACTTACATTTACATATATTACATTAATTACATACATATCTTGCTTTGGCAGGGAGATTGGACCAGATGATCTTTTGAGGTACCTTCCAACTTCTAACATTCTACGTTTCTGTGATTTTTATGAGATTCAGATTTTTGCTTTATGTTTGTGATATTTTGTAAACAGTGCAAAGAATCATTAGGAAATTTTTTCTAACTGTCATTACTATCCTTACTCTGTGCTGGGCTAAAGTGACATGATCTATGTTCCTAAATGTTATTTTTAAAAAGGTATCTTTTCAAGTTCTTTTCAATTTCAAGTGCAGAAATTGCTGTGTCACTCTTTCATGATAGTTACAGATTATGCTCTTTGTCCTTGAGATGTGACAACTTCTTCAGCTGAAGGTATCTTTATGTCTGCTCTGATGTGCACCTTAAGATAAATTCAATTTAAATTACTTTAGAGTCATGGGTCACAAAGAGCACTTCAATGCCTTCTTCACTCAGCTGCATCAGCTAATTAGTTGCAGCCAAGCTTCCTACCAGCAGGTCTGATGCCTTACCTAAAAAGCAGGAAGATGCTTCTAGCAGGGCTCTAATTTGAATTACAGGCCCCAGCTACAATAAGAACCAGGAAAGAAATTCTCAATATTCAGAGATGTTTGGAACAAAATGTTAGCTTCTTAGTGTTTCCATTCAACCCGGTTTTGCTCATATGATGACAAAAACTATGTATCATCACAAAATCCTATAACAATTTTTCCATCTGAAAGTCGGACCTTCTATCCTAGGAAATACAATGAAAAGTGACATTCCTAGTAGGCTTTCTATTTGGTTTGAGTTCTGTCAGTTCTGTCTGTATTTTTTTTTCCAGTGTAAAATCTGTAGGAATGCAAGTGGAATGGGAGCTCTGGAGCAATGTACTGACCCATCTTGTGTTCCTCTCAGTCAAATGTCAGTCATGGTCTTTGAGTACAAAAGATGTGTGTGTTTGCACACCAACTGTTATTTAAAACAAACAACCCATTTCCTCTGGATTTCATGGGTGCCTTTTTCTGCCCTCAGCTATTATGCCTCTTCTGATGCTCTTGCTTTATCCAGGGCTTAAGTAAACTGAAGAGTAAGTAAGCACTTTAATTCTTCAGTCAAACAGACCTAAGCATAAAGATATCATTAGCTTGTCCACATTCGTTTTCTATGAACATTTGCAGTCACAATTTAAAATGGAAATGCATAAGTGAATAGTCAGCTTCATCTCCAGATAAGCTGGCCTCTGGAGCTTCTTACATAATTCATACTCAAGGATGCTTTGTGCTTCTTGAAGAGCCAAGTAGCCTCGAAGAGCAGCTAAATAGAGTCAGTCAGATACTCTCTTTCTGCTGGATGTCTCCATCACCTCCTTGCATCTTAAATTCTTAATGTCCTTTTTTCCCATCTCTACTGTTTGCTTTTTTTTTTTCCTGCCATGTATTCCCAATTCTTCACTCTCCTTGAATTTCCACATTAATCTTCTCTATTACTTTATCCAGTCCTTCTGAAGTTAGGCAATGACTTGCTCCCTTTAATTTTTAATTTCAAAGTCATTATTCTAATGGTGGTGAATCTGGATATTATTGACACACTGAAAATTACATGATTCTATAGTGAGGAACATTTTTAAATATGGGAAAGAAAAATGATAAATCCTGAAAGACTCTCATCATCAACAAATTTTATTTCTGATAAGGAAGATGTTACATGAACAAACCATAGTATGTTTCCAAGGTAGCTGGGCCGAAAACAGCCTTGCCGTCCTTTGGAAAATTTTTCTATTTGATATTTGTTCTCCAACTAGCATATTTTGCTTTGTTGGCAGCCAAAGGCGAGACCAGTTTTTGAATATATTTGTGGAGTTGATGAGGCATGGTGATAAGGACAGGAGATTACTTAATGCTCTTGTGGAAAAGAAGTATTTGGAGCACCACAGTGCACTGATCTTAAATACTCCAAACACTTTCCCGAGACTAAAGCTCTTAGGGTAGTAATGAAGCACTGCTTAATTTGCAGAGCGTGCATAGCTCTCTTTGTCTACGTGGCAAGAGAGAAAGGTGCAAAACATGATGCTCCTGTAGCAATTTGTTGTGGTCTATAAGAAGCAAGGGAGGTCCAAGATTGCTTCTACACCCGACAGCTGCAGTAAAAATAGGAATCCTAATCCTTTACTGTGTTCTGCCCCATATTGCTTCTATTTTACCTTAGAATTAGCACTCCTTTCCCTA
>NW_010183070.1:6255-11155 GCF_000695765.1 Mesitornis unicolor
ACAAAAGTGTGGCCTTTGCTCTGAGATCCCAGCCCACAAAAATAACACAGAGCTTACACAAGGGCTTCTATACATCTCTAATGCTAATTTCCATGCACAGCAGTATCAGAAATGGAACTGAAGCAG
Organism: Mesitornis unicolor; assembly: GCF_000695765.1. NCBI lineage: Eukaryota > Metazoa > Chordata > Aves > Mesitornithiformes > Mesitornithidae > Mesitornis > Mesitornis unicolor. The sequence goes on from NW_010183070.1 coordinate 6,382, forward strand.
AAAAAGAAAATCTTACCACACTGAATGTTAAGTGTCTATATAATAAGTATCAAAGACCTAGAATTATTAGTGGATGAGTGAATAAGACCTGGACTTACTATTTATGAGTAGATAGTTTATGTTAATTTAATTTTGTGTATCTATGAAGACAATTTCAGATCACACAACACTGAGGAACCAATTCTAATCTTAAATGAATAATTTGCAGTGTGGCAAATCTTGAATATCTTGTTGCTCTCATTACAAAAGCCAGTCTGTTCACTCAACATGTGAGATTCTCTGTTCTCTATTTGTTTGAAAAATGTGTTCAGAAGTTACTTCTATGGATGTAATGCACTCATCTAACTTTCCATAAAGTGCAACTGATTGGAAAAATACACATAATTTACAAAAATAATTTTAAAATAAGTAGTTACTTGATGAAGGCATTCTCTTTATTCCTTCTGTATTTGGTTATTTTCAAAGACAGCATTGAAAGAATCCAAAACTTTTTCAGTTCATGTAAATTTGACTTTTTTTTTCTACCCAAGTCACAAAATAATTTCTCATGGAAATCAAAAGCACAGAGGAAACTTTATAGCACTTTAAGAGATGTAATGTACCTAGAAAGCAGTGCTCCAGAGACAATACTGCCACAGAGTCCCAGAACTAAAACTTCCATGAGACATTGCAGATAGTACCATAGCCATGATGTAAGAACCTATGCTCATTTCTCAGGAATGGGAGGAAGAGAAGGAGTATATATAATACTTAAGTGAAATGCAAGAGCAGAAAGAACCATGGTCTAGAAAGATGAAACCTTCATTAAAATTAAGGTACTTACAGAATGTGATTCAGCAAAACTGAGATGGAGAAAATGTAATTTCCCTAATATAATATAAGAGTTGGTCTACCTGCTGGACCTGCCTTTTGATATACCTCCTGCCGCTTTAGATGTCAACCAGTTTGAAGGTTGAGAAAAATGACAGGAGAGAAAGACAAATGACACATGGCTTGAGTGACCATGTCACTCTAAAAGCCATAATGGGCAAGATGGACAAATGGAGAAAGAAAGGGTAAACTAAATACAAAAAGACTTAAAAAAATGAAATTTCATTGTCCAAGAAATTATATAGTTAAACATTGTGAGTTTGGTGACAAAGTAGAATTCATTTTTTAAAGCAGGAATTACTATAATATTTCTGTTATTTGCTTTTTCGAATCGCTAGCTCATGTTCTGGATTTACTCTCCAAAAAAAATATAAAAGGGAGACATTTACTTTTAAAAAATTAAAGCAGAGATTCAGTCAGTTTATTCCAGAAGATAAGAGTTTATGAAAAGCACCAAATGCTGAAAAATGCATTAAAAAAATGACTTGGCAGAAGGAATGGGCAAAAGTCCAGTAAAAGAAGATGGAGATGCAGGAAAAGTTTTATGTCATCAATACTAATGAATCCCAGCTTTGCCATTCCAGAGCTGAGTTGTTTATTGGCATGGGGTTTTTTTGGGGAGGAGGATGAAGGTTAACCTAGGGGTCACAGATAAGGACAAATTTTGAATTTTAATCTTTTTCTGTGTTGAAGAGGATCTCAAATGGAACAGATGAAAGATACAAAGGGCATTGTAAAATCCTGTCAGTAATTGAAAGCAGACAAGTGTTTTATAAACAGGGCTTCTGGAGCTAGGAGAGTTGTAGATAGTATGCTGCTGAAAGGATGTGGAAATTCAGCCATATACTGGGAGCAAGAGTGCTGTGCTAGGTTAACTGATTGTAGCAGAAAAAGCCCGTCTTTGTCAGAACTTTGTTTTTCAGGATTTGATGAGCTTCTCATCTTTAATTTGTTGTTCTGTCATTCCTTCTTCTGCCATTGCAGTTTCCTTTGTAATATGAGCTAAGTTATTTACTGCCTAAAAATAATATAAAATAAAATTACCAAGCTGTGATTTTATGTGCAAGAGAAATGAAATCTGCAAATCAGCTAGTTCAATGACAGGTGTATATTCCCAAGGAATACCCAAAGGAATGTGTTTTACTTCCCAAATCTTGTACTACTTTTTGATCACTTGAGACCAATTGAATACTGAATTAATTTTGATCAAATAAAACTTTTCATCTTTGACCTCCACAAAATGGAAAAATTACTGTACAAAGTAAACTGGTGCTAGAGGATAAGGATCTAGCTGAAAGGTAAAGGACAAATTCATTTCATTTTCCTAGCTTTCACAGTATGGCACAAACGCACAAACCAGCAAATGTCTTCATGGAGAACTCACTAAAGTACTTGGCAAGTCTTCAGAGATTTCTCTTAGACTCTTCTGCCCCAGAAAGTAGCAGCAGATGTGTTCACTCCATGATGCTGTATAATTGCTCTGAAAGATATTATGAAGAGAAAGTCTCCACAGAAAATGTATTGTTGATGCCCCTTAACACAGCAGAAAAAGTATGGTGCCTAGGAATAAAGAATAAAATTCATGAAGACATCTAGATGGTTTAGAAGCCCAAGTTCCATTTCCAAAAGTGAAGTATGATTCGAGCCTAAGTCCTGAGAGGAATATAGGACTTAATATAGGATGCAGTAAACTCAGTGGTGCAACAATTACACTGCTACCACTACCTAAGCCACTCAATTTAAAGTTGGCTCACGTACCTGTAGTTGCAGGATTGCCCTGAGGGTTACTGACTCAAATGCCTAATTCATTTCTGAAAATGGGGCTTGTGACTCGTAGCTGGCTTAGACCCTTTGGAAACATGTAGGATATGACTCAGCTTTGCAAGGCCTAAATTGCCTTTAACTACCCTTGTCATCACAGAGAACTGGAAGCATCAGAAGAAAACCAGCAAAGCACAAGTGTAGGAGTTAACAGAATGAAGAGAAAAAGTTTGTTTAGTTTTTTTCTTTTCTAATGTAGCAACTACTACAGTGTGTCTAATTTTTCATTAAAAGAGGTTGATTTAATTATATCTTTATCTACAGTTGGATTTGATGATCTTAAAGGTAATTTCAACCTAAATGTTTCTATGATTCTGTCTATAAGTATAGTGATTGTGCATGGTGTTTACATAACTCTATGTCTACGTACATTATTGATACTGCTAAGCATGACATGACATATCAAATCAAGTGATAAACAAAGAATAAATCCAATGCACCTGTGTCAGGAACCTGTGATAGATGCACTCGACACCTTAACCAAACCAGTGGTAGTTTGGTACAGGCTCCAAAGGACATGAAGGCCTGAGCCATAACGGGGTCAAGAACTCCTTTCAATCTGTTCTTGGAAAACCCACAAAGAGGCAGTGACATTGTGAGCATGGAGCCATATAAGCTTGGAACACTGAGCATGCAATTAACACATGAATAGCAGGTGGCTTTTCTAGGACTCTGTTATCAAGGAACAAGGCTAGATGTGGGTACAAGGAGTCTCATGCATACCTTTACCACCGCATGTAATTTGACTGCAAGCTGACCACTTTATTTCATAAATATGATAGCCCAAATGAGCCTTCTTTGAGCTGTCCATTCTCGACAGTGTGACTGCATTGTGGTGATCTCCCCTTGAGCTGGAATACTTCTCAAGTTTGCTCCTCAAGGCAGAGGTACTTTTTACCAAAAGCAGATGTTTGGTAAGTGACTGATATTGTATATAAACTTGTAGTATTGTAGCTTTGATTTATGCCTTGGTAACTTTAAATTTGTGTCTCAGTAACTTAGATTTTGTCTTGATAACTTTGATATGTGACTTGGTAACTTTGATTTTGTCTTGGTAACTTTGATCTTTTGTTGGTAGCTTTGATTTGTGCCTTGATAATTTTGAACACTGTTCAAATGTTTGTGCTGTACAGTAATATAGTGAACCTTGCCATCGAATTCTAAGTCACACTTTTACAGCATCATATTAGAAACACTTTTGTTTAATACCTTTGACAGTGGTTCTTTAAGTGATATAAATCACCCATTCATGATAGAACTTATGCATATAATGATAAATGGACTGAATAAAGACAACATATACAGTAATCTGCCTTCAGAATATTCCCCGTTACCATTGATAAATAATTATTGCTTCATAACCTTTTGCTGCATAATATTCTCTATAAAAGAAAGTCTCAAAATATTACTATAGTCACAACAGGTATTTGTTCTTATACAGTAACCACGTACTGCTCAGTTTTGTCACGTAGACTCGCCAAAGAGATCAGATCAGAGGAATACTGCTGTTGATACAACAGTAAGCTTATGAGAAAAAAAGAAGAGAATGGAGTATGTTGTGGTTGTCATGCTCTGAATATGTAGGATTTTTCATACTTTTATTTTGCTCCATTATTAACCCATAGTCACTATATGTAAGAATCACAGAATCACAGAATATTAGGAGTTGGAAGGGACCTCGAAAGATCCTCTAGTCCAACCCCCTGCCAAAGCAGGATCACCTAGACTAGGTTGCACAGGAATGCGTCCAGAAGAGTTTTGAATGCCTCCAGAGAAGGAGACTCCACAATCTCTCTGGGCAGCCTGTTCCAGTGCTCTGTAACCCTTACAGTAAAAAAGTTTTTCCTCATGTTCTGATTGAACCTCTTATGTTCCAGCTTGCTCCCATTGTCCTTTGTCCTGTCATTGGCTGTCACTGAGAAGAGCCTGGCTCCTTCCTCCTGACACTCGCCCTTTACAAATTTATAAACATTAATGAGGTCACCCTTCAGTCTCCTCTTATCTAAGCTAAAGAGACCCAGCTCCCTCATCCGCTCCTCATAAGGGAGTTGTTCCACTCCCTCCATCATCTTTGCGGCTCTGC
>NW_010183071.1:0-2326 GCF_000695765.1 Mesitornis unicolor
TGCAATTCCCGCAGGGAATCCAGTCCCTCTGATCGCGGCCGGAGCCCGGCGCAGGGGCGCGGAGGCTCCGCAGCTCCACGAGCGGGGCTGGGCGCTGGCAGGAGGGTGCGCTCCGATACTCACTTTCTTTTGAACTCTGTCGCTACGTCCATCATTGCAGCATCCACCCCGAAGAAAGTCACAGAGCCGAGATAAAGCAAGGCTACGTGAACTAGTTTCATTCTGGCTGGGCTCCTGATGGAGGGAAAAGAGAAGAATTGTCAGCATGGTTGCTAATAAATGTCAAGTAAGGTCTATCTTTTTTTCTGGCGATTCCAAAGTGCTCCTTCCCTCGGAGAGCCCCCAGGCTACCGGGGACTTTGTGTGCGATATGAACCAGAAGCTAATATTTGCTCAGCAACTTATCACAGAGTAAATAACAGAGCCTCCAAAGTTTACATTTGTCGAAAGTTTTACTTGCAGAGGCGGCTGAAAACCAGCAGGATTTCCAGAATACCCCCAGCAGCTTGCGGTAGGATTTAGCAAACCCCTGAGATCAGAGAGCGTTGGCTATCAGACGCATCGTTTCCAAACTCGAGCAAGTGTTTTGCTGCTGGAAGTTTATCCCCTGATAGCTCATCTTCCCACTTCACACGGAGAACCAGCTAGGTCTGGATCTTATGTTGTAAACTGCAGCTGATGCCAAGAGCCAGTGCAAGGCTCTGCAGTATAACTCCGAGCTCTTCAAAACAGTCCAGATTTAGTAGATTTTTACTTCCTCTCCACCTCCCCTGCATCGTCTTTTGCTGTTGTTGTTGAGGGAGGAAAAAAAAAGTTCTTACCTGACAGTGAGGATAATCCACTGAGATAAATGTTCTTGTAGTAGCGATCCGAACTTGCAGGGTTTCCTGAGGAGCGAGAACTCCTCCTTTGTGTGTCTGAAGTAACCACTGCCGAGCTGCGCTCCACCGCTCCCTTTTATAGAGCAGCGCTGGGGAAGTGGGTGGACCTTGGCGTGGCTGGGCGATTTTTCTTTGACACTTACCCCCACCCCCACATCCCAAGCACTTCTTAATCGTTCTAGCGTGGATTGGGGGCAACCCATACTAGGGTAAAAATAAGAGGATTATTAAAAATTATCTTAAACACCCCCCTTGGCATTTTGTTAATTATAACGACAGCTTTTAGGTGTGGATTCCGAGTCATGGCATAACTTGCAAAATCTGATAAGCCCCTCAGTCTGTTTTACTGGGGACATAGTTTTGAACTGCCAATATATAATTATGTTTACACGGTCTGTAGCATAATTTCTTGTTCTAGGTATCTTAATTTCAGGTGGTTGGAAGCCGGAGAGTAGGTACTAGACTCAATCAATTTCAAAATCCATTCAAATCCACCCAAGTTCCAAAAATAAAGCCATATTTGGACAACGTGAATTATAATGAGTAACTGTGATGAATGCCAGCCTTCTTTACATAAGTAAGGAGATGACAAATCAAACATCATTAATATTTATGACTCAACTTGGGTGCATTTTTCACCTAATAAAATGTATTTGATTTACTTGATAAATTCAAATAAATCATAATTTAAATGGTTTTGGAAGAGAAGGTTAGAGCACACTTCTGTACTTTTGGACAAAGGGAGTGGTGTTGCTTTGGGGCGATCACAGGGTCATTGAAACGCTTAGGGTTACGGACTCCAGGGAAGAGTTGCCTTGCGTCGTTTTATCCTCAATCCGCAAACCTCTATATACGTGAGTGCCCTTACTTCCCCGGTTATAAAGTTAAAACAGGATTGAGGTCTCTAATAGCATTATTTCGGCTGGCCAGCAGCAAGACCTTAGCCTCTCCACCTTTCGGAGGTTTTTTTTTTTACAGTCTTTAACGTCTTTGCATCGTGACGCTTCAGAAATGCAGAGGTCCGGCTTCGCAGGGGATGCGGGAAGCCCTCACCAGACGGACTGTTTCTCTGCTTACTTGTCGCATTGCAAGCTCAGTGGAACCGAGGGAAATGGCCCAGGAGACCGGCGCCGTGGGGCGTCAGGGTTCCCCTCACAGCGAGGGATGCTCGGGAGGGAGGAATGAACTGGGGTGTGCGAGGTGTTTCTCCCACATCTTGCTCCAAGCAAAGTGTTTCAAAAACCAGGTGAGTATGTACTCGTGACTCTGAGTTTCTAGATAACCGCGGTATATAACACCACCCTGGAGAGGTATGTGCGAGGGGATGACGGAAACTTTCCTGTGCGCGGCTGACTCGGTATAAGGTGCTGCCTCCCTTGCCACCAGAATCCAGGTACCTGGAGGCTTCTGTCTTCGGCATTTACTTGTTACGGGCCAGGCTGGCC
>NW_010183072.1:0-335 GCF_000695765.1 Mesitornis unicolor
ATTAGATTTTCTTTCAAAAGTTTCTGCTACAGTAACTTTAGACTGAAGTAGAAAAAGGAGGTGAAGAGAGAGAATATTTAGTTAAAAGAACTGCATGTAGTCAGATTGCCTATTTTTCAGGCAAAAATGTAAAAAAGAATGAGAAAATAAATAAATTCACATCTAGCTCTAATGTAATTTAATTTTGCTTGCTTTTTCTCACCAAATAAGAATTTCAAGATAGAAGCACAGTTGCTTCTAATGATATCATTATGATTTTATCAAGTACTTCCCATGAATACTCTGCAGCTGTGTTAGAAGAGGCTGGTGGGGCAGGGGAAAAACAACAAACAAAT
>NW_010183072.1:366-2870 GCF_000695765.1 Mesitornis unicolor
TAGCTATGCATGACTCAGGAAGAAAAAGAATCATTACTTGATTTTCAATTCTGCCTAGGTACTTAAAACAGCAATCACCAGGCCTACTCAGACATCAGTCCTGTTTCATCAGGGAGATGAAGAATAAGCCTCTGGAGCTCGAATGTGAGGATGTAATTCTGTGAGATGTTGATCCCCTGTAGATCTCATTAGCTTTCAGTTAAAGGCAACCAACTTCTCTCAGGTCTGAGATCTTAGGTTGAAATTCAAAACCAAGAAAGGGGCCCCAACTTGGCCTTAAATGTCACATCAACTTCGTAAGCATAATTTGAAGTCTCTAAAAGCAGGCAGTGTTTTTTTAATCAGATTAGAGATGTTGAGTGGTTGGCAGATTCTATACATGTTTAATGACTTACTGTCTGCCTCTATTTTACTGCTTATTTCCAAGTTAAATGCTTCCACACTTCACCCTCTTCCTTGTTATATACACAGTACATTATCATGCAAGGGAGCTGGCAGTAGCCCCTAGCATTAGGTCACCATTGTTTTCCATTAAAGGAGAGCTTTCTAGCTGTTTCAGAGAAATCATCACATTCTATCTTTATTATCTGCAACTATATCTTAATCTATTTGGAATAAGCTTGAGGGGGTTGTGTCCCATGTGAGTATGTCCATATTTTGAATGTCTGTTTCCTTCTTTTGCGTTTGCTTATTGCAAAATTGTACAACTCACCGAAATAATAACTGAACACAAACACTTGAACCTAAGCGTAGGTTCAGCCGTAGTAACATTATTTAGCTAATTTTGCCTGCCTATCCTAGGTGTATGCTCATTTGACACACAGGACTGAGGGCGTGGAGGAATTAATCAGGATGGGAATTGTGCTGTTTGTGTAGCCTGTTCCAAGTGCTCTGGAACCTGCAAAATATGTAGAAAGTGAGACCATAAGGGCAGGTGAATAAAGATGGGATATGGTAGATTAATGTTTTGCAAAAGGACCCAGTCCTACCATCTTGACTTCTGCATAAGAGACTGAGAAAAGTATCTGCAGCTGGCCAGAGAGTCCACAGTGAGATATTCACTAGAGAAACCATTGTGTGATTTTAGGACACTGCATGGAGCTGGTCAGCTTCCAACCAAAGCTGATGATGGGCACTCACTCAAGTCATTCCATTAGGTCTTCCCCTGTAGGAGCAACCTCTGGCAAGGAGGAGCAATGGGAAGTCTGCAGGGAAGGATTCTTTACATTCCTGTGCTGCAGTGAAACTCTCAGCCCAGTCAGCTTCCATGTTCCTCATATTTAGGATGTCTAAGTACAGTCTAATCTGTATATATATGTTTAGTTCGCACAAGAGCAATCAAAATGCCAAGCGGCATGTTCTGGAAGAATGAATGTGATCAGAAAGCTGTTCAAAAGTAGGTTTGGGTTCTGCCATTCATTGGGTGGTTTTAGGGGTGTCTCTTTGTCTCCATTTCTTTTTCTGTAAAATAATATTGTTATCTCTTCTTAATTGCTGCTAGTTTTGGGGATGTTAGGAAGTGAAAAAAAGGAGTTGGGAGTAAGAAAATGCCAACAAAAAAGATCTTGAGAAAATTAGTAAGATTATTTGAAAATTGTGCTTAATATGATACAGTAAAGATACTTACAGATAAGGATAAAAATAATAAGCACTTATTCCTGAAGCAGCATCTGTCTATATGCTTTTTGAAGAAGAGAAATTAATTATAAAGTTGAAACTCTTTACTATGAGGAGCTTGTTCCTATATTTCTGGTAACTGTATTGAAATGCAGAGGAATGAGAATTAATGTTGTGCTGGAAACAAATTTTAATCTTCCTTTGAATGTGCTGACTTTCTCTGGGATAGTTTTTCAGACAGCATTTTGCTAGTTTAAAAAACTTTAAGTAAAAATATTACTTCAGGAAAATGCGAGATTCTAGAAAATGTTATTTTTTATAAAACATTTCTCAAAATCTCACTACCAGCTTTGTATATTGGATGACAAACAAATCTCTATATCATACACAGTTCCAAAATTATCCACTGAGATACTCTGGTTAGTTTTCAGCAGGGCCTTATGGCTTGTGTTTAAAATTCTTCTAGTTTATGAATCATTCTTTATGTCCTTGGAATATGTACATTCGTAAGGACAGATTTACTTTAAACTGTATCTGCTTTCTCAGATTTTAGTACACTGTTATTCTCATCTGGTTAGAAACACAAACCAAGGTCATATGACTTTACTTTCAAGAATATGAAATGTAGAGTTGTGGTTGTTAATCTCATTTGTCACCAGGATTGCCTTCATAATTACCTGTCAACCTTATAATGTATCACAGAATCACAGAATATTAGGAGTTGGAAGGGACCTCTGAAGATCATCCAGTCCAACCCTCCTGCCAGAGCAGGATCAGCTAGACTGGGTCACACAGGAACACATCCAGGTGGGTTTTGAATGTCTCCAAAGAAGGAGGCTCCACAACCTCTCTGGTTGAGCCTGGTCCAGTGCTCTGTCACCCTCACA
>NW_010183073.1:0-3847 GCF_000695765.1 Mesitornis unicolor
CGCCACACGACCCGCGTCCCAGGCGGAGCCGCGTCCAGATCAGCGTGCACAGCCTGGATCCTCATTTCGGGATGAAACTGGGCTCCTTTAGGTCTTTTCTGCCCAGCAAAGAATGGCTAAAAGTAGCACCTAGTTTCAGGCGCCGTTTAGTTATTTGAGAACAATTTAATCACTTTTTAATTAATTGCATCCTCGGCGTCCTTACACATCGACACAATGTTGCAATTTTACATTGCAAACACTCCACAGAACCTGTGTTTGCTTTTTTAAATACTGATTTGTTTACAAAAATAAGCCAGGGAAATACATTTCTGTTCATTTTAGTCTTTTTTTTTCAAAAAGCACCTTTTTGGACATCTCTGAGATGATTCATTTCTCAGTATTCCCAGACAAAAAGAGTCTGTCTGTAGCAATACTGCTTGGAGCTGTCAACCACTGGATCGCCATAAATTAAGCAAGGCATAATTGCATGGGATACCTCCAAGGACCACCTAAGAGCTGCAGGAAGTGGTATGAATGATTCAGGAGGTGGCAGCCTGCCATCTGAGTCAGTGTGGAACGAATGCCCCTGCATGCTGCTGCAGTTATTGTTTTTTGGGGCTGGACATTAACTTTGGGCCTTGACCGGTTCTCATCACTAATGGTCTTGGGGTGCACGTGAAAAATAGAGCAGGGTTAATTTGTGCGTCCTCATTTTTATGTCCCTACTTCCAGAGGGCTTTGCTTTCATCTCCAGCATGGAAACATCATTTCCAGCACAGGGCCATAATTCAAACAAGGTTCAACCATAAATGTGCAAGTGCATTCTCCTTACCTACCTTTTAATTAGTCAGGGTACTCGACCTGTGTGCCTCTTAGGGAGTAAGGAGGTGAGTAGTGAGGAAGGTGATTCCTGGGTGTATACGTGTGCTGGATCTCTGGGGAGGCTGGTGGAAGGAAGTACACTCTGCTGAGAACCGAACAGGCTTCTTGTCACGTTTCATGGGCCATGCATTAATGTACAACTTCATTATTCCAGCGCTTACAAGGGAAAATATCCCACAGCTTCACATGGGATGAAATGAAATTGCACGGTCCCCAGGGGCCAGAAGCTCCCCACTGCTACGTTATTTTGTCATTGAGGTGGAACTCCATGGGATGAAGTTGTCCACATGTGCATTCATATCTTTGCAGGACTGAGGCACTAATTTGTTAAGCGTATTTTGAAGTCCTTGGGGAATAGTTGCTCTATGCCAGCCATTGTGGTTCATTAAAAAAAAAAACACATTCGCATTAGGTTAAATTTATTACTCTAGCTGACCAGAAACACCAGGGAGTTTGTAGATACTCCACAAATATGTTCTTTCACACCCTGCAAGACAGAAATAGGAGAAGTTTTATTTGAAATAGATAGATATTTGTGTAGCATTTTCCAAACTACTTTGCTTTGACCTGGTCCTGCTCCCATTTAGGTCAATCTTCCCCAGTATTTCATTCACTAACAGTCCCCCAAGTGTGTTGTGAAAATCTCCTCCTTTAAGCTTTTCCTGCAGATAAGTGTTCAGTTCTTGGACAGTTCGCCAAGCCCTGGGGGTCCAAACTCACCCAGAGACCCTGTAAATATTGAGAGTGCTGAGGAAGCATTTTAGTGCTGCAGACTGGCTCCAGTGTTTTCCATCGGTGCACTTGCAGCTTGTTGCATGAATCCATCTTTGTGGAGAGTTCTCCCAGTTGATCTCCACTGCTTAGAAGATTCATTCCTGTTTCTTCTGCCAATGCCAGAGATGTTAGAGGAATGTGCCAGGCATACATTAGCTGGAGAGCAGGACAAGCTCAAGTATTGTCTAGGGAAACTCCTAAACTGCTTAGAATCAGAGCTCTGTGGACCAGATTCTCTTTTACAGTAAACCAATCTCCTACACCTACTAAAGCACACCTACTTTAAATGCTTTGTTTCATTACTGCCAAGGCAGGAGACTGCTGTAAAATGAGAACCTGACTGGTGGGAGTGGGGCAAAGGCTGGCATAGATTCATGCTGTAGAAATGCAGAGGGAAGGCAGCTGTTAGTTGGCTGCCAGTAGCTCTTGATGCCTGGAGATGGGGAGAGGGAACATCCCTCCTACCCTGAGACCTTTTCCTGCCCATCTGCTGTGACCCAGGGGAGTAACAGAGCAATGGCCAGGGCCAGGGTCCTGAGGGAATCCCAAGACCTCGCTTGTGAAGGCTCAAAAGCAGGTTGTCCTTGGCCTGTCTAGCCACAGCTCCCCAGGGTGTATTAAGTCAACAGCACAGCATGAGCACCTTCTGCAGCGGCACAGACATGTCATCGCTGCGTCCAAGAGAGCTGTGAAAGATGTCTGAGAACTGTACAGGAAACTCAGCAGGCTTTAGTCTGCCTGTGAATTCAGCTGCTCTGCTCACTCCACCGCAGTCGTGTCACCTGCCTCCCAGTGCTATGGCCCCATATCTCCCCCTCAGCACCTTGCAGCACCTTACCATTGCCAGATGTGAGCTTCTTTGAGGGCTGCTCACAGTCCTGCACTTTCTTGTGCACCAGTTCCAGGTGTGCAAGGGTTTCCTGCTCTAGCAGAGATCCTGGTTCTTTACAGCGAGAGGGAGAAATGGGGTGGAGGGAGCAGCAGGGAAGTTGGAGGAAACCAGACGCGACAAGTGCTGAAGCAGAACTTTTCAGCTTTGTGGTGGCTTCTCGCCAGATGAGATCACAGCTCCTACAGAATCTTGTCCTCTTTTATTTCCTTAATATTTGACATTCTTACTTCCTTCAGAAGCAGGAATCGCTAATCTTCAATCATTTGCTTTGAATACTGTCTGCATCTCAAACAGCAGTGCAGTGGCAGAGGAGGGTGGTTTTCAAATGCCAGTGTTTATGGCCTGTGGTGGAATCCCTCTAAGCCTGTTTGGAAAACTAACTGGGGACAGATCCGTGATTAGAAGAGACTTTTCCAGCTCTCATCCTTGTGAATTTATGCTAAGTTTATTAAAAGGAAGGTGGGAGAGGGAATGACTCGGCATGCCTCCTTTTTTGTGCTCAGCATTCAGTGCTGTAGATTATCTGTGGGGTCTGGAGGTGGATGAGCACCCACCTTCTGAAATATGGGTCCCCTTTTGAATGTCTGAGGTTAAGGATCTAAATCCTTCGTAAGAGCACAAACTCTCAGGCTGGGACAGGCTTTGTAGATGTGCTTTATGCCTGACTGATGCTCACCTTGCAGCAGATGGCTGGTAGACTGTATCAAAAAAGGGGATCCTCTTGCTTTGCAAGCGAGGGGCTGTGGTGTGTGTGTGTATACAGACAGACAAGCAGCAAACACGTAGCTTTCTATGCCCTGGGGGGGGAGAGAGAGTAAACACTGCCCGGAAACTTGTACGTGCTGCATGATGCAGCCACTGCCTGTGGGAATTAAGGGAGACAATGCAAGAGATAGTGAACAATGCGTGTCTGTAATGTACAGCAACAAAGCCAAAGTCACCCAGAGTGGCTCAGAACAGAGAAAGAGACTGTGAAAACAGCAGCCTCATGAGGTAGAAATCCTGCCAAGCCCGCCTAGAGAACAATCAACAAGCCCTCTTCAGCTGGAAGGTGGCTCAATGTGATGGGAAAGGGAGTAACAGACAGTGGCATAGAAGGGGGGAAAGAGGCATTCCCAAGGGGCCCCTTCCAGGAAAAATACAGTTATCTACCTTTTAGTTAGTCTCTTCTTGTGAATTCAGATCTCAGCACAGTCAACACAACACTTTGCACGCTGGTTGCCCAGTTACCTCTGAGGTACAGGTACTACAGACACAACCACCTCTGAATGAAAGCACATGCCAGGCTGTCGTGATTTAGGGCTGGGCCGGCCACTA
>NW_010183074.1:0-21783 GCF_000695765.1 Mesitornis unicolor
ATGTCTAGTATGTATTTAGAATTTTAAATAAAGACTAAATGCGTGTACTTACCTTTATTTTCTTCTTTTTTGATGGCGTTGGCGAGCTTTGAAGGTCTTCTCTATTTGCAGAACGTGAATTTCTCTCACCTTCACTCAAGTCCTCAAGTTTCCTTTTCTTTACCACGCTCCGTAAGGATCTGAACTGCTGAGTGTTGTCCTTCAGGGGAGTTGCAGTGCTAGTCCGCGCGATGGCTGCCCGTGACAGGATCATCAGCGTGTGGGCAGCCATATTGACACTGTTTTCACTGCCTGTTTCACTGGCAGGGCTGCAGGCAGGCAAGTCAGGCGTAGCAGGGGGTACCATAATTCTAGGGGTTGTGCTGTCCTCGTTGAAGCGCCGACAGGTTGGTGTCCGTACGCTGTCTGTAGTATCTTCCGTATGCCTGTCCCCAACTCCGGACGGCGTACGGGGCACTGGCAATTCTCTGTTTTCAACTGCTTTACTGGTTGGGCTGTGCCACTGAATGTCTTGCAGCATTTCCAGACATTGTTTGGTACATGGACTTGACAGACAAAGGCCTTGGTTGGAAACTTTGGCTGGTTCTCGCTTTGGCTCCTTTGCAGACAAAGACATGGACACAGAAGATTTGCTCGTCCCATTTGACAGTGACCCTTGCTTTTTGTTCAGCTCTTGCACTGAAGCAACTGTCTTCTCATTCCATAAGCTAGCGCTCTGCTGGCCGTTTGAGAGTTTGGCAGTGTCCTGGTTCTTCTGTTTCTCATCCGTATCTCTTTGTAATTCATTTTCTTTATTTGCTGTAGTTTTGTGGAAGGGATCGAGTGGAAGCCCTGCAGTTGCCACCTTCCGCTCGGGCTGCAGCTCCTTTGCGGATGTGCTCCTGTTGCTGCTAACTTCTGGCTTACACAGAATTCTGGGCAACGTTTTATCTTTCTCTCTCTTTGCTGGCTGTGCCTTAGCAGAGGACGATGCAGAATCAACAGCAAGCAAAGTATTTTCATTTCTTTCTTTTTGAGATAAACTCTTTGTAGTCTGAATTTGGGCATTCCCTCCTGGAGCGGGTGGGACGTTATCAAAGCAAAGCACTCTCCTGTGACTTTCGTTTTGTCTTGAATTCAAGCTTGTGCTCTCTACTGATGGGACAGGTAAGTTCTCCTCCGCTTTCCTTCCTAGTTCTGCAGTGATAAGCTTGTCCGAATTTGGGCTCCTGAAAATGAGATGAAAATACTTCAGCAACTTGTTCTTACTGCAGAAGTTCATTTTGGCTGGCTGAAGGTATCCTCTAGTCCCTCAAAACACCTGCTTAAAGCTTTCTTCATTCTCTAAATGTATTTTATCAATACACAATGACCAAGAGTAAGGGATAACAACTGCAGGAAGCTCAGAGAAGGCCAAAAAGGGTGACAAAAAAGTATGAAACAGAGTCTATACAAAGAACAGTAAGGCAGACTGCACCTCTTCAGCCTGGAAAGAGATGACTGAAGGGAAATGCAACAGAGCTCTGGGAAAAAAACCAACAAAGAGGAAACTATTTGCTGTATCTTCCAGCAGAAGAACCAGGGGCATCAGGTAAAACTAGTACTGGTTACTAGTACTAGTACTAATATTACTTATATTACTATATATATTATATATTACTACATATTATATATTACTGATATTACTAGTGCTAAAATTACTTATTACTAGTACTAATACTCTCCCAGTGAAGATAAGCCTTTGTGGTTTATTGAGGGAAAAGTCAAATTAACACTGAAAGAGGTAAAGAAGGTATGGGTGGTAGCAGCTTGTTTAGGATAAGACAAAAGGCAGAGTAGAAATGAGAAATTGCATCTCTTTACAGGGAACAGTTTGCTCTCTCTGCTATGCAAAACACGTCTGGAGACTGACTGATAGAAAACTGAATGATCAAAATTATATTATCCCAAATTTTGCTTCTGTGGCTTTTAAAAAAAACACTGATTTTTGCAGGCATGTATACTGTATACCTTGGTATATTTTTTTTAAATAAGCTCACCTTATCGTTCCTGTTTTCCTCCACTTTTCAAGCATTTCAACTGAGTTCTGAATAGGTGAGTTTTTGTAAAAAGGTATATTCCATTTTTACAATAAAAGAATGTTTCACCTCGAAAATTTAAACAAAACTTATCTCTTTCTACACTCTTTTGCTCATTCCAACATCCTTTTGTTTCCTAAGTCCATTTAACGAGAGTTACTACAGAAACCCTGCTTTTTTCTCTCACACTTGCCCAAAAGAAGACAAGTACCTATCCTGATTAGCAATTACATTTTATTCATATATATGTATATGTGTGTGTGTGTATATATATATATATATATACGTGTAAAGGTTTAGTCATCAAAATCTTCCAGTAAATGTAACAGGTAATTTCTGCTAGCTTGGACTCAGCTCAAACAATTTTTATTTTATGATTGAGACAGATGAAAATAAACCCAAAGCCATGCACAATTAACAGGACCAGTAACAGCAGAATTCCAACACAGGTTTGTCATTAACAAGTTGCTGCAGCAGCACTAACACACACCTGCATCGATACTCCCAGCACACAGACAAGAGAAAAATAAAGAAGAGGGGCACTGCTTATGCCGTTGTTAAAAAAGCCGTGCTCCTCCCAGGCAACACAGTACAACGAAATTCATGACAGGAGAAAGAAAGCGAGGTTAAACACCGAGTGCTACTGACCTTTGTGTTCGAGAATTTGCATGGTTTGAAGGCTCAGCTACGCTTGGCGCCAGTTTTCCTGGAACAACGGAAGAGGCATCAATAAACTCCAGTATTTTGAGTAAATCATCTCACAGTTGGTACAATGACATTTGTAAATGTGGCACTTAGGGACATGGTTTCGTGGTGAACTTGGCAGCGTTAGGTTAATGACTGGACTCAATGATCTTAAGGATCTTTTCCAACCTAAATGATTCTCTGACATTTCACCTGACAGAAAAATCAATAAAAGAAAAACCCAGCAACAAAACTCTGCCACATTTTCATAATCTTCAAATTTACAGATTAGAAGAGTAGCAAAGGTCACCAACTAAGTATAAACAAGAAGCTTGCCTCCTCTCTACACTTGGAGGATACGCAGGCCTGGCAAGACGAAACCAATTGTGCTGGACTTAAAAATGCACAGCAGGGATTTCCAAGCAGAAGGGAAACAACCACAGGGAACTCCCAGTTCTCCATCAGCAAACCAGAATGCAGACTAACTTTTTTCTTAATTTGAAACTTCACCCTATTTTCATTTTTATGTATAAGCCTACCTGTTTTTAAAAAAGGTAGATAAGCTAATGCACAAGTTGGCCTTATAGCTCAATTTATTTTGCATTTTCAATTATTTTTCTTTACTTCTTCCCAACACTGACAAATGAATGTAACTCCAGTCTTGTTTCAATTTACTATTTTGAGAAGCAAGGTCTCAAATAAAACATACACAAATGTATACCTGAAATAGGAAAGAAAACAGAGTGCATTTTTGTATAAACACACAACACTTCTCTTAAATATTTTCCTTAATAAATGTTTAAAATTGCTGACTCTTCTAGTAACTTCTGAATTTCTGTGTGGCTTCATTTCGATGGCAGCAGTAAACTGTACTTACAATCAATGAGATGAAAAATAACCAGAAACACAAAAAAAAGTACATTTTTTAAAGTGCATTAGACTCTTAAAACAAAATTTCCAAAATAAGCTTGATTCCAAATCTGGAATTATTTAATATACTGGGAGGCTTGTTTGTAAACTGAGCAAATATAGTTACTAATTAAAGGCCTCTCTCAAAGTCAATGCAGCAGTGACCTGGCAGAGGAGCACTGGTATTTATAAAACTTTACCACTCAGAACCCCCACTTCTCCTCTGCCCTTCTCCAGGATGCAATCTGGGTACCTGTATTAGTCTTGTTCCTTGCTCCAGGAATCTTTTGTGACTTGGGAGGGATGGGAAGTTTTGGGACACTCACTGGGTTAGCCACAGGCACGTGTAGAACCTTGAAAGAATCATAATATTCATGACAGTTTACCAAAGGACGCCTCATCACTTCAGCTTTCATACTGAAAAGACAACGGTTTACTGGTGATGTGCTCACCTGGCAGGCAGGTGCTGAGAAGGTATTTCCATTCTGCCCCACCACTGAGAGCGGTATCATTCCCACCATTCCCTGCAGAACAGGTTGCACTGGAGATGTAATTATAATGGCAGAGCCTACAAAATATCCAAGTGTTAAAACTGTACAGAAACGAAAAGACTTCAATGACAAGAAAAGCTTCAAGACAGCATTTCTTAAAATTATGCATGGTCAAACCTGTGGCAAGGTTTGACTTTTCAAAACAACTTCATGGTCCTTACTATATGACTCTACTAGACAACTGGGTAAGTAGCCATTATTTGTAGTTTAAATGAGATTCTTAGTTAAACCCTGTTTTCCTTAAGAAATAGTTTAAAATTAAGCTTGAAGTATCACATATCTATGTTAATGCTTGAACTTTAAATTCATTTATAAAAAACCCTAGAAAAATTAAGTAGCTCACTTTGCTGCTTAGCAAAAAAGCCCTATTATTTGCAGCCTATTCCCTACAATCAGCATGCTCAAAAGTTGTTAGCAGATTTTTTTTTCTTCTTCCAGTGCACCCATAACACCTTCCCCTTGTGAGCACACAGAAAGTGGGGAAAGGCTGGTTTTGTCTGTACCTCGGTATCTAACATGTATTCCTGGCTGGCAGGAGGTGTTCAATGTGGTACACAAAGACTTCAGTTAATGAGTGCATTTCAGATCAGCTATTTGAAAAAAATGAAGCACAAGAAGACTAATTTGGGCTATTTAAACCCAAGTTTCCTACTTAACTATTTAAATCACTGTTAAAATAGTTGTTTCAAATTAGTTATGCTAGCAGGTCATAAGAGCGTCCAGCTGCCAGATATATGGGAATTATAAAATAAAGAAATTATAGCACGTTAATTGAAAAGTGAGAGAAAAAATGATTCCACACAGTTCTTCAGTTACATGAGCACCACTGGGAAAAACACCAAATGCAGAGGAATGGGCAAACTTCTGTTTCTCTCCCTGTGAAAAAAGCCTGGAGATAACATATTCATAAAGAAATCCAAAGGACAGAAAAGGCCAGCACTAAGATCCTGCACATACGGTCGCACCGACCTCTGACCACAACGAAATGGCTACACACAAAAATTCAAGGATAACTGCAACAAGATTTTAGTTTAGGAAAGAAGTCTAAATGCCTTGATTATAACCAGTGTATAATTAGGTTTAACATCTTAAAAAGCACTTGGAATTTTAATCACTGTAGTAATAAAATTGCTTGCACCAGGAGAGATTTTATATTATGGAAAGAAATAATGTTACACTTTCATATTTGCCTAAATGTACTTCTAGTGCAGACTAGGTCTTTAGAAAACAAAATAAAACAAGAAGGTAATTTTGGAAGCAGTATCTACATCTAGCAAGTTATCTAAACTAAATATGGGTACCCATAACACATAGCATTCTACTTATAACAGGAAACCTATTAAAACAAGCAAACAGCTTAATTTATCCGAAAAAAATAGAATCTTTTCTAGTGCAAGCCAAAATATGCTTTCTAAATCTATCACTCTTAAAATTATGTAATTTAAACTTGTGAAATATGAGGCTATTTTTTTTTTTCAAAGCAGTCTGGTCAATGATTCTTTGTAATTTTTGTTTCATTTTCAGTACCAACTAATATACTCCAGAAATACAAAACTCCTGACAGATTTTCAAGGGACAGATAGAGCAATATTTAAAAATTCAGTTTACTTTTAAGGCATTTACAAAAAAAAAAAAAGAATAAAAATGCTGTCTAAACACCACATTCTCGGTGATTTTTCCAATAATGCGATTACCTTGTGGGAAATTTGAGGAGACAGTCTGGTTTGCTGCAAATATATTGCTGGATCGAGGAGGAGTCTGTAACTGCTGCACAACTGGGGCTTGGGCAGCAAGAGGCACGGAATTGCCAGGCAAGACAACTACATTTGATAGCGTTGTTACAGCTGTGCCCAAGGCAGCTGGATCAGTCACGCAGGTGGCTATATAAAGGTTGTTCGAATTCCCAAAAGCCGTGCTTGTCGCTGGCAGCAACTGTATAAATCCTCCTTCCTTGGAAAGACTCGTCGTACCCGCAACCGAAAAAACAGTGCAGTCTTCATTCTGAGTGGTAACTGCAGTGACTACAGGATCCTTCGGTCTAAGCACAAGAAGATTCTGCTCTGCCAAAGCTGAATCCACATTTTTTTCTGTGTCTTCTGAAGTGAGACAGTTGGACAAGCCTGCAGTTTTGGTCGGGGATTTGGCTGGAGAAGACAATATTATAGTTCGCAAGTTTTCTCCTGTGATGCTGGAAACAGCATTATTTAACTCTGTGTCTGAGGAGATGAACGGATCATCACTGATGATAATCTTGAGGGACATGGTATTAGAAGGATCAACATCCACTGGTTGACTACTGGAAGAAACACTGCTAATACTTTTTCCCTCGATACCCGACTCATCTGTTGAGGATGCAGTTTCTGGGAGAGGAGGGTGGCATATTTCAGATGTAGTAAGATTATTTTCAGTGGATACTACAGAAATTTCTGTACATGCACCATCACCAGCAGAGAAATATAAATTATCAGCATCTACTTTTGTAGAAGATGAAGGTTCTTGCATTTCCCCTTGTGTTCCCTCTGAGTTTGGCAGTCCTGAAGGGAGGTTAAAATCTTTCTTACAAGGCTTATCAAGTGTGTGCTGATCATTTGAATAAGGTTTGTTAGAAGTATCAACAACTTCAAGCTGCAACTCTGTTTTCTCAAGATCCGAAATCTTCACTGCAGATCTTGCAGCGCAGTCTGGCTGTGTACTCTGTTCCTGATGGTTGGAGCAGTGGCTAGAGCTGTCCTCTAAAATACCAGGCAGGGCAGCTGTGCCATTTGTTACACCCTGCTCTTTTCCTGCCTCTGCTGATGGGCTAGAAATTGATGAATTGTTTTTCCTGAGCAGTGCACTGTGGCCAGGGGTCCCATGAGAAGGGCTTTTAGCAAGTGTTTTTTCAGATTGTGATGTATCTGGTGATAAGTGACTTCCAGAACGTCCTCTGTTTTCACTGGCTATAGTACCTTCTACCAATGAAATCAAAGAAATCTGTGGACTACCAGAATGAACAAGTTCTAAATTAGGACTACTTTGAGCACTATGACTTAGTGGGCCTTTTTCAATTTCCATAGCTCTCTCACTTTCAGATACTAATGCAGATGACTCTTTTTTATCATAAGAATCTCCGCAGTGTTCACTGAATTCGCTATCAGAAGTCTGTTTCTTGAGAGGTTCAGTCAAACCAGGCACAGGGTTGAAAGCGATTTCAAGCTCTCCAATATGTTCAGAGGTAATGGTTTTAAGGACTTCAGTTTGCTTCCTTGGTCTACCATTTCCATGCAGCTGTTCATTGGCTGTATTTTTCTTAGCCACATCATCACTGTTAATGTTGGTCTTCAAGGCACATGATGCTTCTCCTAACTGAAAGCCTTTACAGGACAGTGATTCTCCAGAATTATCACCTGTAAAGCAGAGAATAAGTTCCAAAATAATTAGAACAGATGATTCTTTTGCAGCATTTTTAAAGCAACTTATCTGTTCAATGGAAAACTGTTTCACACAAAGCTAAGTGAGAATAATGCTACTCATCCTTAATTTCAAGCTGAGTAGAAAAGTACATGAAACGCACAGTTAGATTACATAATTAGGCAATCTGGCAAATCAGTTTGTACTTATAATAATAAGTATACACATAATAAGCAAATGGCTCGAGTCACTAAATCAGATTTCCAGAAGCACATGAAACATATCAGGACAAAGAAGTTCCAGCTCTATTTCTCATATACTTTCGCTAAATATCTGCTACTGACTGACTACTGTTAAGTAGACACACTAAACATACCTTTTGTACAGAGTTAGATTCTTTTTGCGTATTAATAACCCATACATTACAGAATAGAGAGAAAACACTAGAATGGTTAGATGTAAAATATTATATTTATATTCACATGTTCCACAGTGAAAATTGCAAAGTATCTCTGTTTTGAATAAGAAAACAGTTTTGCGGACGTTCTGATTTCATTTAGGAGCTTACCAAATGGAACTTGGAAGTACACTGACGGACTACTATTAAATTTAATAGGCTGAAACTTTCTGACAGACTAGATGTATCCGTACGTTCATGCAATGTAAATGTCAGATTGGATACTAGAACTGAAAACAGAAAGATTGGGAAATTTACTAATTGTCTGAAAATACTTTCAAAGTGAAAAGTTAGAAGAGATCTTAGAGAAAAAAACCAAAAGAACCTACATCTACCAGTTTCTTCTGCTCCTAAAGAACTTTCCAGTGTTTCCAGGTTATCCTCATCCACCAGGATTGCATTTTCTACTCCACTCTGACCAGCAGGTAAGTTCTTGTTTACCTTGCTCTTTCCTATTTTCAAAATAAGGCATGAGGAATGATTAAACATGTCATTTTACACACAAATGTGATTATTATATTTTACATGAAGCATGGAGATTCCAAAGTCAAGACACGCCACCCTTAACTAAAATAACTATTTTTCTATATTCATTACAAATCCAGAAATAGCACTAAAACATCTTTGTATTTTAATGGAAGGATATCCTCGATCAGACAAATAGAAAAAATTTGCAACACAGTAAACAAGTACAAACTATCATCTAGACCAGAAGAGTCTAAAATAACAGCAACAAAACAAACACTGAACCAGCACAAAACCAGAATTTCAACCACAAGAAAATGCTGTACTTTATAGTAATGTAAAAATGTATAAAAAATCCAATTCTGTATTGGGAGACACAGATGCATACAACCCATTTCGCTTGCAAAGAGGCCAGCTGAATTACCTTAGCTTCTTCAAGCAACACTTAGGAAAACTAACCATTCATGATGCATTATAGTACTGGTACAAATGAAAATAATACACCCTACCATAATCAAACAAGTCGAAGAGTGCTTGAAAAGCTGGATCTGATTCAGTCTGTTCTAGAATGTCCTGTATAGCCTCTTCTGACATATGGATTTCACCCTCAGAAAAGACAAGACATACAGAACTGTTATTTACTTGAGTAACTTAAAACCAGACAAAAATTGTTTTCTTTTCAGATTCTTTTTAGTTCTATTACTCCTGCTCAGCACAGAAACCTAAGACTAATGCTAGAAACGTTTCTGCCACAGATTTAATGGATCACTAATATTTTTCAACATACAAGTTTAAGATATAAAGTTCCCCAAAACCCAGACATCTTTGTCAGACATTATACCCTGGACATGCATACTGGAGTTACTCTCCATATAATGCCAGCATTGTCTAAGGAGGACCAAATCTTGCACATACTGGAAGGTTATGCAGATGGTATGAATTCCGTGAGCCTGCACCAGTCAGCCATGGCTAAAAAAATCCCCAAATTAACCCTAATTTCTTGGATTTGCATATATCTAGAAGACAATGCTAAGCAAAGGGAAGTTTTATTTCACTTACCCATTATATGTTTTATAATGTGATTTCTAACTACTTTTCTGTGGAAGGCACAGCTACACAGGACACTGCTCTAAGGTTCCTGTTTCAAGCTGATCAGTTTAATAGCAGCCCAGAAAGAAAATGAGTGGGGCATTCAGTCATATTCAAGTGTTCAAATGCAATGTTTCTCCTGTCTCTCTCCTCTAAGCCACTACAACCTTTGATATGGTGGTTGTAAGGGCGGATATCCCATGTGACATGCTTGATTATTTTGTCTCAGCTACTCTAAACCAAGAAACTGCTTTGATTTTGTTCTGTTCAGAAAAATGGAATACAGCTTTTGAGCTCTGTATTTTGACAAAAAATGACCTAAAATCACCAAGTGACAGAAGAATAACATTTAAAAATCAGGCACCTCTACTTTGTATACAGGCAGCTGCTCTTCTCATGAGGGCTGTGAAGATTACAATTTCCCTTATTAAGAGCCCTTTGTAATTCTGTGATTCCCAGTTTGACAATTATAGAATGGAGAACACTAGAGGTTTAGTTTGTAAACATACATTTCCTTCAAAAGCAAGAAAAAAGTAAATTTGAAGCAGCAGCATCCTTGTTTAGGCTCCAAAGACAATTTCTCTTGCTATACTAGACGATCTTACAGTAAATCAGAAAATCAGATCTGACTGAACATGTTTGGGATGCAGGATATTTTAAATTCCTTTTTCTTTTATAAGGTTATTGATCAGATCCCTAGTCAGAAGCTGGTACCAAATTACTGGTACTGAAGATCCAGGCAGCTGGTGACTGTGGGACATTGTACTTAAATCTCACTCTGCAGGTAATGTTAACAGCCACTGCCAGAAGCAGTCCCACTCCCTTGGCTTTTGACCCAGCTGCACGGTTCTGCTGCCTTGTACAGGCACTGAGAATGAATTCAGAGTGCTAATCTGGTTCAAAATTAACTGCAGCAAAATACTCATATCCTGTCAGTTCAGCTCCTTGAACCTGCCCACCACCACACCACAAAGTTGTTAGTACCTATGGCAAGGGAACTGCCCCTGGGTAGCTCAGCTGTATTATAAAACAAACAAGCAAATACAAAGAGTAAGAGAAAGGGGAGAGCAATCTCAGGTATCAGACAGAGGTTCAGCATAGTTCCCATAACAGAACGTTCTCATGTGCCTGGCCTTCAAAAAATGTAAACCAGGCAATTGACACCCACCTGAAGTCCAAGGATTTCATCAATTGAAGTCTCCTGTTCCATGGGACCACTGTCTGTCTGTTTAGGGGCCTGAGCAACATTGCCATCGCTGGAACACATAAGTCATTAGTTCACAACTCAAAAATAAATCAAATAAGAATATGTATGAAGTTTAGAGGTTCCTTTTATTACCTGCCCAGGATTTTGTTAATGTTCTCAGCAAGTTTCTCCTGAAGAGATTTGTTGCTCAAGATTTTTTCTCTGGCGTTTTCAATAACCAGTTGCTAGAAAGAACAGTTTTAAAGCGGTTAGGTTTCTATTTTTACCATTACTAGAAAATGAGCATGAATTTCCAACTTATTGGTAAAAAAAAACAACAATTAAACAGAGAGAACACTATAACAGAGAGACAGCCAATCTGTGACTGCCTGACATTGCTATGAAAATCATCCCGAAACATTCCTGTAGCACAGCAAGGTTAATGTGTTTTCTAGTTTCCACTCTCTAAAAAATTACTGTATTCAGCTTACAGGTATCTTAGCAAAGCAAATAAATCAAGGAAAAAAACCTCTACATAGCCATGCCATCCTCACTAGTTTAGTACACAGAAGAGCTAGTTCAAATACAAAACAATAAATTTATCTTCTAAAATTAATTTCTATAATATCCAAGATGAACAGCATGTAAAAGACCAGTTCTACTTAGTCTAATTTTGTTTCTTAAATGTAAATACCTTCTGTTAAGTATATACTCACTGGAAAGTTACCATCTATGAATTCTTCAAGGGGCTCACTTTCTTTTTCTGTTATTACTTCATCAGGGTCTTGAGAACTTCTAGTTGCTGAAAGAGGTCCAGATGTTGCAACACTTTTCCTCTTCTGAGATTCACTGAAACAGTCCAGGAAATTTATGATGTATTTTGTCAGAGGATAGCAAGCAATACACCTAATGGTCAGTAAATCAAGCGTTTCTCTTCCTTCTTAGCAAACAAAGCTTTTTAACCAACAGAAAATTAACTACATACTGGAAATACAATAAAAGCTGATATCTGATTCATTATATCATACACATATATTGCACTCGAGTTCACAGAAGTTACAAATATACACACTGTGGGTAAACAGCACAATGGCAAATTGAATTCCATGCCCACTATTCAGTAAGTTTTTCCCCTTTCTGTACACGTTACTTTAACTGGTGGTACAAGTTCTAATTAACTGTCACTCTAGTAAAAGGTCTGGGCATCACCACTGAAAAAGATCTCTCAAGGAGCAGGCGCTGTCAAAGAAGCAAACAAATGTTAGGTTGCATAAGAATTTAGATGATGAATAGGAAATGGAGTTTTTACATGACCTCACGGTGTAGGCTCTTCTGAAACCATCAATCAACAGTGGCACTAAAACTGCTTATATACAAAAAAATCATGCAGGAATAGAAAGGACCTGGAAAAGGTATAAATAAGGATCTGGAAAAGTGATAAGTGTAACCACTGACTGGGATTTAGTCACAGATACAGACATCAAATGGAACATAAAGAGATCAACCAATTCATTAAAAACAAAAGGACATTGGAATCAAAGAATGAAAAAATACAGAACTAGTATAAGAACAGGTTTTCACATTGCTTCTAGTGCAAATATGAAAATTTTTACTGACAAAATTTACTGAAGCCAATAATTTTTCTAAGTCAAAAACAGTAAAAATGCACATTTATATTGAGATTTTCAGTAATTGATATGGGTATTTTTGAAAAGAATACTGAATCTTAGGCTCCATGATTATTTGTCCATATCTAATACTGGAATGATGTAAAGACTGGCTATATGCAATTAAGAAGCAAAAGTAACCTCCCATCAATCTAATGTTCAGTTCTTTGACTTGCTTTCTTTTGCAAAACATCACACACTGGACACTCTCAGTGGATGAATGTGAAGCAGTCCACCATCTGAGATTACACTAGGGAGTAGAACATTGCATAATCTCTAATAGATCTTAAAAATAAAACCAAAAAAAACCCCTTGCTTACCTTTTTTGTCTTCCTGGAGAAAGCAAGTTTGAATGAAGCTTTCGTTCTTGTGATGCTGGAACTTGAACGTGTATGAAATCTCCTGCTTTATAAGGCAAAAACCAAAAACGTCATGATGTCAGTATCTTTTCCAGTTACATTCTTTTAGCACTATAGAAATCTACACATCACTTATTAAGTTGCAATCAATTATTGGGAATTCATACAAAATAATTTGGTATTATTAAGATAATGAGAACCATTCCTTTTAAATATATCCTGAGAAGAACATCTACTTGATGTTATTCATCCCTATCTGCTAAAACAAGTGGTTTGGATGAGCGTGAGAACACAGAATAAAATAATGACAAATTAATACACTTCTGATCTCTGAAGCTACATTTGCAAGTAAGTATGCAAGAGCCATTTTTCTTCTGGGCACTCCTTTTATTTTAATCACCTCAACCAGCTTGGAGAGCTGGGGGAACAAAGCATAAATTGTCTGAGATTTTTGGTGAAAGATGTTTAGCCCTGATTCTAGAAAACGTCCATCTATATCAACAGATATTTCACAAGAGAAAGAATTGTTTAAAACAGCGTGCAACTTACTGGTGATCTTATTTTCTTGTGTTTGAGACTGGTGCACAAACAACGTATTCAGTCTTGTCTGTGACATGCTTTGATTTATTGTTGGCCTGTGAATAACTTGAGGAGCTACAGCAGAAGAGGAATTTTGTGACCCTGACTGCTGGGCTACTGACAGCAATCCTGAGTTTGGAGGAGCCGACTGCTGAAGCACTCTCTGTCTTTTCATTTCTACAATTCCACTTCTTGTACGTGCTGGAGATAATAAACACAAGATGAAAATATACGATAAAGGAATTGTAAAACGCTGATTTTCCAAGACCCAATTAAGGATGCTCCATTGAAACTTTTTTGGGCTTCAACAACTAATTAATGAAACTCAAAATGTAAGCAACACCCATCTTTGTCTTCTGTTTTACAGGTTTGAGCCAAATTAACTCAAGAAATGCAACGAACTTACTCAGAAACTGTAACCATACTTGTATTACTGCCTAAATATTTACAGGAATACATCATAACAAAGCAATGTTTCATTACATAATATACCACTCGCATAACTAACCTTAACTAAAATAGCCAACCAGTGTAAGTTCGCATTTATTTATCAGATTAAATCTGACAACTTTAAACAACAGAACATGACCCGATCCAGTGAATATCAGATCCAAGAACCATCACTACCTATATTTCACATTCTCACGCAAGTTACTCAGTAGAAGTACTACACAGTAAAAAAAAAATTAAAGTAAAATAACTTTTCCTATTTGAGAGTTCACTTGGCAGTTTTCATAATGAATCAATCAATTCTAGACAGAACAAGTATCTTTCAATATTTTGCTTTGAAACACGTTTTTATGCATTAAAAAAATAATTGATCCAAGACTAATTCCCCTTCTATGGAAATGAAACTGCATCATGATTAGACCAGTAATATTTTCAATTCCTCTGTGAACCACAAATTAAGACAACAGCTTCAGGACTCAAGCAGCAGTTTTTAAACTTTTTAACTGTGTAAACCTCTAAAAGGTTTTCAGCAGAGAAGATGATGCTATCTAGAGAATTTAAGCCCCTTGCAAAAAGCTCAGCTTCTCTTACTTTCCTTTCTTGATCATTACTAATCCACAGATTGCACTGAAGACAACAGACAAGCTGGAAAAAAGCACTGCCTGCAGTAGAGATTTGACACCATTTTAAGAGTAAGGATGCGTTACTGCTTGTTACAGCATTCCTCCATTTTTTTCCGAAACAGATAATTTGAACATAAAAGCTTACGGATCCCATGGAATTGGCTCAGTTACTTACTTCTTTGATTAGCAGAAAATCCTGTGGAATTCTGCATGCTCCTAAAAAATAAAGCAGGTGACATAAATAAAATGAGCACAATGGAAACACTTAGCTACACAGTGCAACAGTATCTATCATATGGTTAATGTCAGCCTGATCCCAACCACACATTACTTCAGAGAGCTTCAATCTGATTGATATTTTTATTCTTTAAACAGTGGTGACAGATTCTTCAAATGAAGCTTACTGTTGTATTTTTGATTGAGTAACCACAATGGTATCAGATTCTAAATGAGTCACAGTGTATTGTTTTATTACAGGAAGCCCACATACTCACACCAATGCCCTCCTTATCTGCTAGTCCTGCCTTAACATCTTGAAATGTCTACTCAACCATCAACTCGCATACCTATCTCTTTTACCATCTCTTGGAGACAATACAGAGCAAAACCATTCTTGTACAAAAGTTGACAAACAACGCGACTCGCTCTTCGGGTGAAATTTTACTTTCCTGATTTTAAAACTGTATTACCTGATCTGAGAAAGGGTATAGTCCAATTTTTTCCATAGAGATGACATCATTGCTGGAACTTCACTTGTTGTTTCTAAAACAAACAATAAAAAAATTTTCAGATGCCTAAAACAGATATATGTTGAGAAAAAGTAAAATCACAAGCAAAATAACTATTATGGGGTGTTTCAAGCATCATCTAACTTTAGATGTCTAGTTGCCCTCTTAATATTATGTTAATTAGAGAACCCTAACTACTACTGTAAGCAATTTGATTGATATGAACACACACTCATGATGGATACAGTTCTCAGTTTCAGAAGCCTAAATGAAACGGTGGCAAAGACATTCATCATGATAATTCTCAATGGAATCTGTACATGGTGTTGACTCCTGGACAGACACATGCTAACCTAACCTAACTCAACTCACTTCTGGAAATGGTATTCATATTCCCTAGTCAGTTCTGTGCTTTTGAAAAATGTAACCTGGCAGACAGGCCTTTGAAAGTAATTCTTTATTTTAAGATGCCACCCAAACAGGTAAAAAGACTTGGGATTTTTGAAGCACAGAACACTAAAATATAAATGGAAAGATGTCAGTAGATCCATTTATAAAGCTTTTTAAGCTGCCAAGTAAAAACTATTTTGAAGAAAGTATGTTAGTGTCTTAGCTACCATTTCTATTAAACCTAGTGTGAAAGGAAAAAAAACATTCAAAAATGTTCCAGACATGGCATGTCTTGAGTTGCAAGTCTTAGAACCAAACAGCACTAAAATCTGATCATACAACATGTATCAAAAATTGTAGGACTTGGCAACATTCAGAAGCTCAATAACTGCTTTTAAAACCAGGAAATTCTCTCTCTCTAAAATTCATAAAAACTATTAAGTTATTATGAATGTATTTTAATTAATTTACAAAACAAGACAGGAAACATTTCACACTTTCTGATTATTTCATTGAATCATAGAGTATCTCAAGTTGAAAGGGACCCATAAGGATGACTGAGTTCAGCTCCCTGCTCCTCGCAGGACTACTTAAAACTAAACCATACGACTAGGAGCATTGCCCAGATGCTCCTTGAACTCTGGCAAGCTTGGTGCTGTGACCACTTCCCTGGGGAGCCTGTTCCAGCACCCGACCACCCTCTCAGTGAAGAGCCTTTTCCTAATGTCCAATCTGAACTTGCCCTGACGCAGCTTCATTCCATTTCCTTGTGTCCCATTCCTGGTCACCAGAGAGAGATCAGCACCTGCCCCTCCTATTCATAGTATAAACAATTAAAAGTATAATTTTACAAGCACAAGCCCACACATTTTGCATACCTATTATATCTTTGTGCTTTATTACATTAGAAGTTCTGCTCAAATTTGAATTGAAAATACATGCTGGCAAATCCAAAATAAGATAAATTAATTTTGTTCACAAGAGGCTGATCTAACTGGCTGTTGTCTGCATAACATAGAAACCTTCAACTTCTAGCATAGATGGGGGATTGCTTTAAGTTCTTACATAGCTGGAGGTATTACCTCTTCATCAAGGAGTTCACAACATATAAACATGGAAAATAAAATAAAATCTCATTCTGAAGGCTTACCTTTTGTTTTCATGGCTACATATTCATTAAGAATAGTTGTCAAGTTTTTTCCACACAGAGACTGGAAAAAAAAAAGCCAATCTTAGAATCCTCACTAGTAACACTTTGTCTGCTGTATCACATTATATTTAACCAGTTCTTTAGAAGACTACACCATGCTGACCTTCAGCACAAGGAATGGTGTGCTGCTGGTGCTGAGATGTCTCAAACTAGGTAGAAAGCATGGAACAAAATGCCATTATGAACGCAAAATGTGAAGTGCTTGATCTCATTGCACAACACTGGTATAACAATTAGAGCTGTATGACCTCCACTCACCTTTTTTATTATGGAATAAAACCACAAAAATAAGGTGATGAAAAGCTGTACCAGAATAGTAAGTAAGTATCATGCTGGAATGCAACATGCATTAAGATGCAAATGTGAAGAGAACTTCTGTCTAAAGTAAAAAGTTCTTAACAGTCCCACAGAATTAACTTTCCTATCATATTTACTTGTTTGGGTACTTCAGGTGAAACAAAGAGAATCGTGATTTTAAAGTAATCGCTATTATATGTTGCACCTTCTTGTCTTGTTTGCTAGTGAGAAGTGGTATGACAAATACAGCCCTTTATTGCAAGTATTTTGAGTTGCAGTGAGGTTTTTCTGTTAGACACTATCATATCATCACTTTTCTATGAAAAACAGGAAAAATGTTTCTACTGAGAAGAAGAATTAAAAGCTTTAAGAATCTGAATAAACTTTATATTTGGTTTTTCTAATTTTTGTTGGCCATAACTTGGTTCTGAATTTCCTACCCACAGAGAACAGATGACTAATAACTTGTAAACAAAATAACTTCAATGGTCTGTTTTGAATAAGTGCACGATGGTCTCAGATCTCAAGAAAGATTTTGTCAAAGTTTGAACACTGTGGACAGAATCCCAGAACATATAATTAACTGATGGATTAGAAGACTGAAATGGAAAACAGGAAGAAAATGCACATATAAACATTAAAAGGTTGATACATAGCAATAGCTAAACCCTTTAATTTGGATGCTACATTAAAAATTCCATTTTGTATAAGTTAAAAATGCAAAGTATCTAATTATCTCATAGCTATATTAACATATCTACATATGTAGCTACACACTGTATTTATGTACACTCTAAGTTCCAAATTTCACCTGGGACAAAAGCAGAGGATACCAATCAAAGGGGAAGCTGAACTGAAATACAGCTTTTGTTACCAAAATTTGGTAGCCTTAGATAAAGCTGAGGTATCTTACCTAAATATTTAATATATACTTGAAATGGAACATTACCAGCTGCTGTATCTAACGTAAGAAAGCAATCTCCAATAAATTACAAGAGCAACCCTGAAATCAATAAAACCCTTGCAACACTCCTCCAGAAATCAATCTCAAAGCTATAAAGGAGACGAAATGTAATGTGCTGAAACCAATTTGCATATTATATTTATTTAAATTTTCCTTAGTAATATTAAATACTAGAAACCAAATAACTGCTAATACCATAGGATGCAAAAAAAACCAACAACCCACACACCAAAAAAGTGTCGATAGTCCAACTTAACATTTTAAACAGTATGTTGTTACACTGAAAAATCTCAATTTTCCATTCCATGGATGCAAGACAATGTAACTTTCTGCTTTGCAAATACAAACCCACCAGCAAGCAGGCTGGAATAAACCCATCCTCTGTACAGTGCTCTGCATATTCTTTCAAATCTGAGCTTTCCAAAATAAATTCACGGCAAGTAGCTAGAAGTTTTTCCTGTTGTAAATACCCTGCAATAAATCAGACAGAAAATGTCACTATTTTATTCATTACTTCTGTTCAATAGGTATTGAAGTATTAACATAACCAGCTGCATACAGTGTTGAAATAACCAGGTAAAGAATAGTATGTTAGACAAGGAAAATGAAGTTATTTTGAAAGAACATATATCTTGCAAAATATCTCTTTAATGGTTAAAACTAGAAAAAGCACAAAATATTATTGATATTATGCTGAATTTACAAACTATTCAAGACTGGAAGTGGGGCAACATGAATAATTTCTTACTGATCTTTAGTACACACAAGAAAATAAAAGTTACTGGCTCAAGAGGCTGACTAACTCTCACACAGGCTGAAAAACCCAGTTCATATAATTAAATGGAATTAATAAATATAATTAAATTGAATTCTACAATACTCTGTTAATAAAATGTGTTGCTATGTAACAATAGCTTTCCATGCATCCTCCTGTTTCAAAACAGGTAAAACCTGTGCAGCTATTACAACAGTATATAAGATGGTAGCCCAGAAAGCCAACCCTATCCTGGGCTGGACGGACAGCAGGTCGAGGGAGATGATTCTCTGCCTCTGCTCCACTCTCATGAGACCACACCTGGAGCACTGCATCCAGCTCTGGGATCCCCAACGTAAGAAGGACATGACTCTGTCGAAGCAAGCCCAGAGGAGGGCCATGAAGATGATCAGTTCCCTACGAGGACCAACCGAGAGATGATACTCACATCCCTTCCAACCCCAAAAAATTGCATCATACAAAGATTAATAAAAGAAAAAGGTGGTTTTTTTCCCCACCTTAATTTTGACTAGGTGTACTAGCTCCAATTTGTGCACTGTACACACCTCAAGAGACAGTAGTCCCTTAACATTAAGTATATTGGAAAAGTTTACTTTCACAAAATTCCATTCCTCAGCAAATACTTTAATCAAGTAAATGCTTTAACCAAACTTTTTAAGCCTTGCTTTAATCTTCAAATATGCTAAACATTAAAAGACAAAAATAGACCAATCTAGATGAAAGATTCTGGAACAAAGAACCACAAAAGAAAATGTCTCTTCTTTCCTGCTTGCAGCAGAATTAAACTTCCAATGTTTTAAAAAAAGGATAAAATATGTGCCTAATTATAGAATGCAAGATATGTATACATTAGCATATCTATTTCAATGGACCCCCAGAATGGTCCACCTCAGTCCATTAATGCCTACAGAAAAATGCAGCCTTTAAGTTTGCATAAAGACAGGTATCTTTCAGTGGATCAAAGAATAGCTGGAAAAAACATAATATTTCAGACACATAAGCCCTTCCTTGTTCAGGTCTTCAACAAATAAACAAACTTTAAAGTTAAAGACAGTTCTGAGTTCAGTCATGATGCATGAGCCGGCCTATCTGACAGAAAATATTAGCAGTACCTGTGGAAAGGACTGTCCTATTTCATTTTTCAAATACATTTTGCTAGAAAACTCTCAAGCCACAGATTGCTGGAAGATGAAAGTGTATTTGGGGGAAATGCAATTATACGTCAGTCTTATTCCTATCCACTATACCACACACTGTTGGCCAGAAGACAGGATATTAGGCTAGGTGGAACTTTGATCTGTGCTCGTATGGCTGTTCTTACAATCAAACTCATCTGGACATTTATGTAAAAAATTGTTCTTTCTTGAACCTACTACTACAATATTGCAAGGGATGACTGAATGCTTGCATACAGGCACATTTGGCACGTACACCAATTTCCAGCAAAATAAGGCATTCCAAAGTTTAAAAATTCCCAAATTATGATCTGTGCAACAGAACTGCTTGTGCACACACTGTACAATGTCATAACAGTCTACTTATCTTTAACATCACCAAAACCAAATTAAAGGTACAAAGGTAAGAGTACCTTCTGAACTAGGAATGATTCAATATTTTGTTCTATGTTAAGAAATGTAAAGACACACATCGAACTCATAGTACATATTCACTCCTACATTAACTAGAAGAAGATAAATTTTCTTATATACTTTGCCCTGGGTGAGCTCATCTTATAATTTCAGATTTGCTTCTTAAACCAATATTCATCAGCCTTCACAGCACCAGAAAGACTTAGCTAGAAGGGGGGGGGGAATTGAAGAGCTTTACTAGGAAGCCTGTTTATCCACCCAAATTTTGAGATGCCTCATGGAAGAGGAATCTCTGTTAGAAGACAGAAATAGCTACAAGGAATATCCTGTTTTGCAACCTCAGGTTGCTTGGAAATTTTCTGGGCATGATGCATACACCATGCCACAACAGACACAAGATAGGATGGATCATCCTTAGTACACATGACGTTGCCAAGATTGTCTGTTACAGCGACAAGTCTCTGGTAAACACATGAGATAAACTTGTAACTTAACCAATTTTTTATAGAAAAAGCACAATGAGAGATCTCCCTTGGGCAATTTTAAATCTTCTTTTATAGTGCATGAAGTTTCTAGAAGTCCTCTGTTACTTCACCGTAATAAAAACATTCTGTCCCTTACGATGTTTCAGGTAGTATTTAAAAATAAACTGTGTAGGAGGAACACTGAAGAAAGGATTCTTAATGTCTTTGGATTAAAAAAATTGTGGACAACTCAATCTCACAATGCAAGCTGGCATGAAATCTTGGCAGCCTGTGCCAACATGCACTTACACGTGTGACTTAAATGTGGGTCATATTTTTGATTACCATTCGTTTGTTCTTATCTTTCTCAGTATCCAAATAATCCAAAGCACAAAGTAATTTTAAAAACTCATTGTCTGCCAATAATGTCCTGGAAACACAATGTGCTTTCGACAGACACTGGGCAAACTCTCAATCTAACCTCGCAGGTCACAGAAACAGGGAGGGAAAGAAAAAACAACTGAACCTTGACCTGGTCTCCTCTGGGGTTCTGGATCACCCCTGTAGTCCTGCTGTAATCAGACACTTTATTGAACCCCATTCACCAAGCACTGCTCTGTAGGTGGACACCAGAGACCACCACGATGTCTACCACTCGTGGGGAACCCACCCCGGGCCTGGCTACCCCACAGACACGGCGACGGCCTGGCGGGCTCTCCTGCGCCTCGGCAGCTCCAGAGGCCCCCAAATCCCTCAAGATCGAGCTGCGGCTGTTTTCCGCTGGAGATCCGGCCGTGGGGACAGCCCGGAGACCACCGTGCCCGAGGCTGCGCCTCGGCGGCAGAGATAGTGACAAGTCCAGCCCAGGGCGGACGAGCTCGACGAGGGCGAGGGTCAAGG
>NW_010183075.1:0-7257 GCF_000695765.1 Mesitornis unicolor
CCTCTCCTCTCCTCTCCTCTCCTCTCTCCTCACATGCTCCTTGTACATCTCTTCTGTTTTATTCTTTAAAATCAAATTAGGCAATCATTGTCAGTGGTTGATGTAAGTCCTATCCTCGCAGAGCAGAGCAGAAGTTACTTCACGCAGTTTCCACAGCATCACCCCTTAGGCTGGATGTATAATCTCTAGAGTCACTTACTATTTTTATGAAACCTGGAAACAGTAAGTTCTTCTCCACATTTCCTCCCGTACTTTCTACTACGCAGGACTGTTTAATCTCCCTTGTTCACAGTATTATCAAACTCACTGCATGCTGCCTGTCTGATGCAAGTTGGATGAAGGGTCGCCAAATTGTTCAGGGGTCTGGACCTCGGGACATAGAAAGGGAGGCTGAGAGCTGGGTTTGTCCTTAAGAGGTTCAACAGAGAAAATAGAGCCTGACCCCCCTCAGAAAGAGAGGGTCATAGGACAAGAGGCAGTGGGCCCAAGGAAAATCCCAATTACATACTAAGAAATATTGAGATATTGAAATATGGAGATATGGAAAACTTGACTAGATAAGGCCCTGGGCAACCTGATCCAGTTGGACCCACTTTGAGTGGAGGTTGAACTAGATGACCCACTTCTGATTTAAACTATTCTATGATTCTATGATTTCATTTGCCACTTCAAAAGCTGTGCATTGCCAGACTTCAATGGAAATGCCTAAGTAAGAGCAGCAGCAGAACAGGCAATGGGAGATGCAGATGTACTGCAACTGCTTTTGCACTGCTCTCAGCACTGGAGCATAGTCTATAGTAAATACGATAAAACAGCAAGATAAAGTCCAACGTAAGAGGTCTGAGGAATCATGAACCAAATGAATGGATCCTGCTCATCACTGTGCTTCTTGCTGTTTTACACAGTGGGAAGAGCATGAGCCCTTATCTGAGGCCAAAGAAAACTCATCCCTGCCCTGCAACGGTTGTGTGACTGTTTAGACATTTTCTGTCTATAATACTACACTTTGCATTCTCTAGGGCTGTATTTAAGGTTCACCACAACATTAATGGTGTTTTTGAGAGTTTCAGGCTATTAAGACAGGAACAGGTTTTGTAATTCATACTTTGCAATGCGCTGCTTGCTTGTACTTTGGTTATTACCTTTCTATGGCTCATAATAAATTTAGAAACTACATTGATATGTTTTTTATGGCTAAAAAAGCCTTCAGGAATTATGTGACATTAAAAAGGACTTAATAAGATTAATACTGATATAAAAAGGCTTTCTAGAGTTTGTTGTTCTCTCAAAGATTTTACTCAAAAAATCCAACATGAGGAGATTTTAATGAACATAACACTAAAAGGCTCTGAACATATCAAACTGGCATTGATTTTCTGTATTAATAACCTCAGTTACATAAATGAAGGATGTTCTCTTTTGAGAAAGCCATGTAGGGCTCAGTACACATGGAAGATGTTTTTTAATCTCGCACAAACAAGACCTTGGCAGGTGAGAAGCAGGCGGTGGTAGAGCAGGTGTTGTCAGCCTAAAGGGGAACAAGGGCATGAAAAAGGTGCTTACCAGAAGCAGAGAGCATCTCCAGGGAGGCATTCATTCATACCTGCTTGGGGTGACATCTGACCCTTGGAATGGCAGCTGCCATTTGTGCATCTTTGGATGCTGTAATTATCATTCACAACAGACACAAAAATAAGCACAATCATTTTTTCCTACGGGGTGCTGCTGGCAGCAGCAGGCTTACAGAGGCTGCAGCATAAGTCCTGGCTGCTCTGGTTTAGCTGCCTGGGCTCCAGGCCTGCCTCTGTGGGCAAAGCACCACTGCTGCTACACACAGACCCTTGGGAAGAGCTGCAAATCCTGCTGTTGTTGGTAACTCTTGCACAACCACCTTGCATCTAAGACAAAATAAGGACATAGGCTGGCCACCAACATCTGTTTATGCCCTTCATTGCATGGGGTGGTGGTAAGAACACAGCCAGAGATGCACCTCCTATTTTTAACCCATCCGTAGACCACCTTGAATTTTTTGTGCATGGTGCTCTGCTTATATCCTTTCTGAATCACAGCCTACCCTGGAAGCTGATTATTTACTGTTTTATTTTTAGAAGAGAGAAAAAAGAGAAAATGGCACTGAGTAGAGAACTACAGAACTGTCTACTGGCCTGGCAGAGAGAAAGGAAACTTGAGAAGACACTTTAATGTCTTAATGTGAACATTTTTAAAAGGGAGACAATAATGAACATTAGCAGCAGAAATAAATTCCACTTATTTCCTCATTGTTTCATTAGGAACTGGTATTCAGACAGGATAAATGCCTTGGGTAAATCCCCATTACACTTCCTTTAATTTGTTTGTGTTAAGTGTTTTATTGCTCCAGATTTCTCATATACAAACACAGTGCTATGAAAGAAACAACTTGAAATAATGATTTAGCAGCATACTAATTCGTATACATACAAATATAATCATTCCATCAGCTTTAAATTATGAAAAGAGGTTAGTTAAGAGCTTAGTGACTTAGTTAATATCTAATGCAACAGGAGTAAGAAAAGCAGAAAAAAAATTCTTACATCTGAGTTTGTCCCAAACATTCCATCAAACAAAGGTATTTTCTTAATGATTAAAAGGCAAAATTAATGATCCGTGTTATTCAGGCAATATAAGCTTCTCAACGGAGACTATTAATAGCTTCTCTGAGTCACTCGGCTCCCAGCCTTGCACAGCATTTGCCAAACACTAACTGCCACAGGTCTCCTACTGCAAATTCATCACACTCTCTTGGAAAAGAAACACTGCCTCCAAGTCTCACGGTCCTAAACACAACCCCATTAATAATGTGACCTGCAGAGATGGCGGCTTGTGTATCCAGGCAGCCTGAGGGGCAGTTTTGGGAGGCCTAGGCTGCCCTGCTCACCTGGCAGACCCATGCTCTGTGAGCACACACCCAGATGCCTTTCAGCAGTGACCCCAGTGGGGCAGGGGGCTGGCACAGGGCATGCAGCCTGCAGTACCCGGGAAAGCATTCGCTGCCCCTGCTCCTTGGTGCAACAGGCTCCTTCCAGCAGCTCCTGAGACAAGAAACCGTGGGCAGGACGCTTGTGAGAGGCAGTGCTGCTTGGTGGAAAAAACAAGAGTGAGACCTATTCTTGACACTGCCAATAGCTAATTTTTCACTTTTCTTTCACTGGACTTTTATCACCCACTAAATGTGGTTAATTTTGTGAAACCCTTTGAGACACCTTGACAAAAAGGGCTCTGTGAAAACTAGATACTCAGCAATTTCAACCCCATTTAAAAGACAACAAGCCAAGCCCCCCTTTCAGATTCTTCATGTCATGATGTGTCTTGAATACTGATGTGCAGCCTCTCGTATTGGCTTGCTCAATAGGCTGAATAAGGGAACAGGGACAGAACAAGTACTTTACTCCCGATGGCAAATACGGTGACTGAGTACCGTCCTCATGGCAGCAGGACAGTGGTGGGCTAAAAAAACTACAATGGAGTCACTTTCTTTTACCTGCAGGCACTTGGCACAGTGAGGAAAAGCATCACATGGAAGAAAAACACACAGGATAATACAGCATCCATTCTTCTCACTGAGTTAGGAGGCATATATACAGATTATGACCTTTTCCTAGTACTGTTCACTGTAATAAAACAGATGGTGCAGAGTTTCATACTGATCCAGCAGTTTTGCCCATCTTTTGGACATGCCAGAAAAGGGAGGACTACAGCCTGGCTCTGAATCCACTAGAAGTTTGAGGTGTTGCCACCATCAGAAAACCAAGTAAAGGAGCATTTGTAGAAGGGTGCATCTTTCAGTTCCCTGTGAGTACCATCAAAAAAGGACACTTCTGAAAGGACATTTTGTAAGCGGATTTTTTGTCTCCCTGAACAAATTCCTATGCATAAGAAGGTAATTTGACCCTAAGTGACTTCTACTATAAACAAAAAATACAACATTAGTAGCAGCTCAGGAGATGAGCCTCTCATTTTATCCCACTGAATTTTCACTGAAATCCTATGGCTTCTTACACACTTTAACATTTATTATGTATTATATTTCTGAGCGTCGTATTATACTTGGCATTCCAAGATCTTTTTGTATATAGCCAGATTAAACAGCAAAATATTTCTCAGCAGAACAGGAAATAGAATTCAATAATTGCTAAACAATTGCTATAATTTCAAGCTATAAAGATAAAAATTGATAAACATTCAGGGGTACTAGGAGAGAGAGCTAAAATTGGAAGGAAAACATCTGCTTAAATTTTCAGGCATTAGAACTTCCACCCTCTCTACAATACACAAAAGGCAGAGGAGGATCCCAGTGAAACAGTATTGAAGCAGCAAATCACTGCTCTGCCATGCTCAAAATAAAATCATATAAAGTCATATTTGGTTTTTTGCCTAATTATTGGGATGGAAATGACCATGTTGTGAGTGCAATCCGGAGATCAGTGAAGTGTCCTGGCTACAAAATGTAATTTTGTTTTGAAAACACTAAGTTCTTCAAGTACAGTGGCTGAGTGAACTGGTTCCATTTCGGGTGACATATGAAAACCTTCCTCTTTTCTGTTTTCCCAGTTGAATAAAGTGTGAAGACAGACACAGACAACCTCAGCAGCATACATAGCCTTAAACTCAAACAATGGTGTTACCACTACTTGAGAAATTATTTTCACATTTTCAAACAGAGATGTGTCACTGCCTCTGTATGGAAGCATTACATGAGATATTTAGTTTAGAATCAGCTCCATAACTCTGCTAACCCTGTCAAGGCATGTTGCAAATATAATTAGCTACAATAGCAAGACTATTTAAGTCATGTAACAGTATAATCAGGGTCTCTTCTGGTTCATCATTATGAGGCACTAAATAAGATTAAAACACGACTAGGTGTTATATACTTTTTCTACTTTGTCACCTGGCATTTCTTGGTAACTATTAACAGGACAGATAATAAAAACAAAACATTTTGTTCCCCTCTTCAGTAATAGCCATTGCTAATTTCCATTACAAGTGGTTTTCCTCAGGCTTTGGAAAAAAGAATTGCATTAAGTCATTTGTTTCTGTGATAAAACCTTGGCTTCACAGCTGATAATAAAGAAGTAAATGTTTTCCGTTAGCAAGGAAAAATTGAAACGTGTCAAAACAACCTCAGAGTGGAACCTGACGACTACCACTGATGGAAAGCGGTGACTTTTTCCATAATAAAGTAGTAGTGAAGTCTCCAGACGTGGGAAAAATGTTGAAGTTGTTTACAGGTACCTGTGTACATTCACAGTGAATGAATAAAAGACATATTGGCATTGAATGTGAAACCAAAACCAGAAAATTAAGGCTAGCACCTTGAGAGCAAGTCAGTGCTGCCCAACTGATGTCTGAGATCACTTTACCACCTGGAAGTTAAGTAGGAAAAGTAGATCTTCTCTTAAAACACATTGCAATATTAGTTTCATACAAGGACCAATATGT
The DNA here is from genome assembly GCF_000695765.1 of Mesitornis unicolor. NCBI lineage: Eukaryota > Metazoa > Chordata > Aves > Mesitornithiformes > Mesitornithidae > Mesitornis > Mesitornis unicolor. The sequence goes on from NW_010183075.1 coordinate 5,482, forward strand.
ACATCTGGTGCACATACACAGCTGTTTAGGGTTATATTGCTCTAAATATCTGATATAGTCTTAGTATAGTGAAGGATGAGGCACAGAAAGGTGAAGTAACTTGACAACAATCAGTGGCAACGGGGGCAAAAAAAGAAGACAGAAACCCCCCTTACTAGGCTTGTGTTATGACCACTCAGACACATCCCATGTCCTTCTTTACCTGAAACAAAAACCACATTACAGCAGTTCTGCAGTTTGCTTCTCAAAGAGTGATGTACATCAGAACAGAGCCAAAGTAGAATATTCATTTTTAGCTGTGGAGAAGATTGTTAAAAATGCTCAGTTTTGAGCTTTTCACCTGACAACTTTTGAAGCTATTCTCTGCACATACATATTTTCCCTTAATTTTAACATTTGGAAGTGAGCCAGGAAAGATCTCTCCCTGTGGTATCTGCTACAGCAAGATGACTTCCAAAATAAAATACTTATTAATCTAGGTTCACAATGTCTTTTGCCTCCAATAATAAACTGCTAATAGTTTTTTGTAAAAAAACAAACTCAAACTGAACAATTGCCTGTTTTGACCACCCTTCATTAATACATTCTATGAGCTGCAAAGAGACACATTATACTTCTGGACACTCTGAACATGTCTCAGTGGTGATACATAATATAGACAGTAACAAAGACTTCCTAAAAATCTTCCCCATATGTTTATTTCAGGCCTTGAGCCCCAGAAGGGCAGATACCTGATAGAGAGAGCACTGGGAAACTGAGAAATTTAATGCATAAATCTCCCTATTTCAACTGCCATTGCTTCTGCAGAAGTTGCTGGGGTCACTAAGAGTAATTTCAGGGTAGTCTAGGAGATTATTTCCCGATGCAGGGAGGGGTTAAGGCAAATAGCCTGGATGGGGCTGATACCACTTGGGAGGCTGAGCGGTGTTTTTGCCATGTAGAACCATAATCAGAGGTATTTATTCCTTCACACACCCCTGGCACAGGCAACCCTCTCTGCCTCCATCCCCAGCCTCTCCTGGTCCTGCGTGCCAGAGCGCACATGGGTAACAAGCAATAGTGGAAGACAAGAGACAGCGAAGTGTGTGTGAGGGAGCAATTACATCCTACGTGATTTAAAGTTAGTTTTCTTGCTCGGCTTTTCTTAATATTTGAAGGAGGAGTTGGCACCATTTCTCTTGTGACTTTCCAATGGGTATGGCCTATTCTCTGGTGGGCGGCATGCAGGAAAAATAAAGAAGAAAAGCCCAGGCGATGTGCAGCCAGCACAGGGACACTGAGCTATTATGTCACACAAGAGGATATGCAATATTCAAAGCAGTAATTGAGGCTATGGATGAGCTGTGTCCAGTTTCCCTGGAGAACCACTGTCTGCTCTATACACCACAGAATACATTATGCTAGGCAACAGAAGCAAGATAACTGTCATCTTTATTGCTAGAATTGTAATACGGAAAAATGTCATTAATAAGAGTATGAATCTCACCTGCCCATCTCTCCCTACTTCCTTTCTGTGACTCCTTTATGCCTATTAAAGTTCCATGCACAAATGCACACTGAGTCAACAAGGAGGAAAAAAGCTCATTTTAAACAAAAAGATAAAAATATCAGAACTTTGAAAGGTTACACATGAAAAACTGAAGACACAGATTAAACTTATTTTTGCTAGTGACTTCACTACTTTTTCCTACTCCCAGTCTATATGCTGCTTAAGTGTGAGGTTCTATGGTGATATCTGGTTTTAACACAGGGTTTTTCACCCCTATAATTCCTGCT
>NW_010183075.1:7288-9917 GCF_000695765.1 Mesitornis unicolor
ATTTTCAAATGAGGAGACTGAAACTACAAGTTGGTCTCTGCCTCGGTTATCTGCTCCGTTCCGTTCTTGGATGTTCCCATCCTGCTGTCCAGTTCAGCCGCTGGAGGATGGACAGAAAAGATTCCTGCCCCACAGTTGGCAGGACACCTTTGCAGTTTCTGAGCCAGCTCGTGATATATATAATTTCATTTTACAGCTTGGCAGTTTAAACCAGTGCCAGTTATCTTAGTACCTGTGAATTACAGTAGTTGAGCAGTTGCTAGATGAGTAGCAGTAGGAAGAAATGGAAGTGATAGGATGGGCTGCTGGGGACAGAAACCACTACAGACACCTCTGCTTAGGATGTCTCTAGGCTGCTTCTAAGCATCTGTCAAGCAGGAATCTTGAGGAGCACAGGTCAACAGGGAACACCAAATGCTTCACTCAGGTGAGACTGTCAAGCACCTCACAGCTGGGCACATCAGTGCCTGCAGCAGCCTGGATCTGGCTATTGGTTCCTCCACCAAAACTATGAGACTGAAAGATAGGCAGTGAGAACAAAAGCTATAAGATGTAGCCTCTTGTAAAAAACACTGATTCAAAAGCAGGCTAACATGGTCAGCCCTGCTTTCAGTTTGTATATTAGGAATAGCAGTAAGTGGATAGTGACGGTACTTTAATTATGAGAAAAGCCCAGTAAGCTGTTCTTGCTTTAAATATATCCTCCTACACCATGAATAGCTTTACTTTAACAGAAAGCACATTAGATCCCTGATGAAAACACAGCGGAGCTTGGACTGTGTGAATACAGCTGCTAAGCAACCTTACCAACATCCTGTCTATTCCTGCATTGTAGCTATGAATAATTACTCCTCCGTGTAACCTTCGCCTTTCTGTTACTGCTCTTCCACAGCTGTACACCGTTGTAAGTGCAAATGGGCCCAAACCAAAACTCCAGATCTAAATTTGTTCTCTTATTTAAGGAAACCTGGAATGAAATCCAAACAGGTGTCTGCCCTCCCTTGCTATGACTGGATGATGTGGAGCTCTGAGTATAAACAACCCAGAATTTCAAGGCTGTGTTTTTGTTTCAGATTTTGTGGTTGAAGCCTGTCTGTACTCATTTTCTTACTCTCATCTCTACTGAAAGAGGCAACTTTTAAAAACCAACCTATAAACTAAACAATTTCACCAAAATTTAAAAAATACCTTCAAAGCATTAATGGTAATTAAGCCATTTACTGCATTCACTGACTAATCTGGTAACTCCTTCTAGAAGAGATGTTAAGCTATTGCTGCTTTGTAAGAGGAAGATATTTTATTACACAACTGAATATGAGGGGTAAAAGAATTGTTTGTGTTTGGGGTAAAAGAATGGTTTGCTGCCCTTTTGGCACATCTCCCTGTTCACAGAAGAAATTAGCATTACCCAACTTTACCTCATTTTATGTGAGGTTGTCCAGAGATTTAGTTCCTAAGGGTCCTGGTCTATTTAAACTCCCCAGATTAGGCACTACACAAATTTTTAAAAAGGAGAATTTAATAGCAAGACTAAAGATTACTGACCATGCTTTGGAAATACATAGAAAGTTATTTGGCACTGCAGTACTAAGATGTAATAAAGTCACATCACTAAGAATGCAGAATTTAATCTGTTACTAGACTATTGCATTTCTAATCAATATATGATTGCAATATTGGATTATATAACTAATAAGCATTACTACAAATATTAATCATATTAAATTACAAAAGTTGAAATAGTTAATATTGAAGGAGTCAATATTTATAAAAACAAGCGTCTAGAATTGAACTTCTTGTGGCATTAGGAGATAGTTGGGACATAACTCTGCTGAACAGAGTCTTCCTCCTAAGAACTATTACTCCAGGTCTTACAAATGACGATTTCAAGACAATGGTTTTCTCTCTTTTCTAAATATGTGGGACCACACAGTTCCAGGGGAACTGAGGATTTCAGCACAGTGAGGTTCAGCCTAGTGACAGTAACTTTGATTTCTTCAACACCTATCACAGATCCATTAGAAAGCATCATCAGAATCTGGCAGTTTGAGCACAGACTGAAAAGACCTTTCTCTAGACTGTAAGCAACAAAGTAGATGTATCTCTTGCCTGTGCAGGAAAGCAGCTACTCTTGGTTAAGAAAAACAGACTTGAGGCTAAAGAGCAGGAACTTTCTGGCAATGAGACACTCTGGTTTCTAACTGTGGGTAGCCCATTTAACTTCCCTGTTACCATAGGTCTGCCCAAGGTCAGCATTGGCTCCCTGACCGGCAAAACCAGCAGCCAGCAACGTGGGAGATTTACAGAGAAAGGGAAAAGTGCTTGCCCTTTGATAGGGCCATATTTTACCTTCAGCAAGGAATCCTTACATATGTTTCTTTCTCTCTCCTCCCTAGCAAAGTTGAACGGCTCATACATAAAAGCACCAAAAGCAGATCCCCATGGGCTCACACACCCAGAGTGAGGAGGAAGGGAAGCACTGCATACACCAAAAGGAAATCACTGCATTTGCTCCCTCCAAAAACATCCACACCTGCCCATGTTTCATCAGAGAATTTGCATTTATTAAAGATCACCAGCACCAGCTAAATTACATTTATTTAAAACACTGAATGTTAATTTCAGGAAT
>NW_010183075.1:9948-25042 GCF_000695765.1 Mesitornis unicolor
TCAAGTGCTAAGAACCAGCTAACATGACACTCACTGTTTCATGTGCTAGTTGTACTAACCTAGGCTTATTTCTTACTGTTTATATAGATATCAAAACCAATAAACCCATCCTTTGTTTCTCCTAAGAGTATAAAAAGCTATATATTTACTATAACATTGGTCTTACAGCAAATTTTTATGTTATTAACTTTCACAGCAAAAGGTACATAAATAATATATTTGTATTGCATGTTCTATTAAAGGTTTTCAATGCAGTTTGAAAAAAATCAATGCATACACACACTACCGCTGCAAGACAGGAAACTACCTGCTTTATCTGCACTGACGTCCCAAAATCAGTATTAGCCAGGTGTTCACTAGTCTATTTGCATCCAGGAGGGTTGTGCCACTCTAATAAAACTGTTCTTAATAGGCGTTTACTTAAGTATCTCTAACTTCTCCGTGTAGAACAGACACATGGCTTTCTATATCTGTCTGTATGTGCACGGTCATCCAGCAATGAGGGGATGAAATGAATTTTCTTCCTGAATAACAAGGGCCCCAAACCTGGGTGGAAAAGTTGCAGAGAATTCACAAAGAGTAATCCGTTAACTGTTAAAGCTGAGGAATACAGATGGCTTGAAATGGATGAAAACACAACTGTTTACACTGAACTCAACTCAACTTCTGGGGATGCAAATGCATCCATCATCACCAGGCTCACAGGGAGCATGGCAGCTTTGTGCTGTGCGAGGCCAAGTCAGTCTTCTCCCATCTCTCTCAACCATCTCTCCAATTACTTGTGCACAAGCCATGGGCAGCCCCCAGACGTTCCTGCTTGTCCACACATGCAAAGTTGGAGTCCATTTGGGCAGACTGTAAAGATATTTTTCCAGAAGTCTTGCCAGCTATTTTCACTGGCATCTGTGCAGTAAGGTTTTGGCAGTATTTATCACACACAGTAAGCAGGGTTGCTTTGCAATTTTGTATGGTACAAAACTTCAGTTATGACCTTCATTTTGCAGTAATCTTAGTATTCAATAAAAAAGAATGCTAATGAAAACATGTTTATTAGGGATTAACATGGCAACAAATATAAAACTGCTGTGTAGTTAAAAAAAAATTACTAAATACTTCTCTCATGACTCCCCTAAATATTCTAAATTATTTATACTGACCTCTGAGCAATTCTAGCTCTTAAATTTAAGCTGCACTACTAAATGTAATAGAAACACTATTAACAGAGTGCTTGAAGTTGCATGCTTCATAACACAGTGGCAATACTTTTAATCTCTGTTCATAGCTGTTCTACTGCTATGCTCCCACAGCACACAAAATTTGAGGGTCTTTGTGCTCAAAGTGTTAGGGTTTTTGGTTCCTTCCTCTTTCTCTAGACCCTTTGTAGGTAATTCCCTGGCCAGAGAATAGGCACAATCAGCTGCTAGGGTAAGAGTCCCTGGCAGAGCAGATCTGTCCCTTTTCCTCTAGGGACGAGATTTATCCTGCAGGATACTGATTGAGCCACTTTGCTGTGTATTACAGAAATGTTCCGTAGCTTGAAGTACTCTGGAGAGGGTGGGGTTTTAGAGATTGTTTTTAGGGTTCTGATTAAATTGGAGGTCTATTTACCCAGCAATCCACAGTTGTGGAGGAAAAAAGTTCTGAAGATTTATGGGAACACTCCAGTTTCGGGCTGTATAAAAGAAAACTTTACTTCTCACCCTTCACTAGATATCATCCCATTAGCACAAAGTGTCCATTTCGATCTCATTTGTGTTGAGCCTTGTAAATATCTGTCTTCATGATTATCAAGCTTTGGTATGTTCCATGTTTGGTACCATTCATATCTAAGTTAACTCATTTTGGTTTTTATGATCAAAGGATAGACCACATGGTGAGGTGGTAGGGAGAGCAACTGGAGGCTCAGACTCTCTTTTATTTGAAGAGACTGACTGGTGTGGGATGTTTATCTTAGGAAAGGATAAACCAGACATGATAAACAGATATGACCCAGTCAAGCATCTGCAGTGCTTCCTTCAGTGAAGCTCAGCAGTCTCAGCTGGTGTGTCAGGAAGACTTTTCTAAGCCTTTATAAACTGGATGGCCAGAAAATTTAGTTATAACAGTACTCATAAATACTGCTAAACTCAATGCAAGTAGTGATGATTTCAACCCTTTTATTCCCTCCCAGGAGTGCCAAACATAGGGAAATACATTAAAGCAAATGACAGGAAAAGCAAAGCAGCTCTTCACAGGGTAGGCATACTTTAGAGATATGTGCTTAATGTGGGGCCAGAAAGGAAGAGCTATAGCCAGGCCAAACAGCCTGGGGGACGTTTGTTACCACTGTCTAATCTGCAAGCACATTGGAAGTCAAGTCTCTTGAGACAGCAAAATTTCATCTATTCTCCCTTCTAGCCCTGCACCACAAAGCAAGACAGGTCACTAGTTCTGGTATCTTTTAATGGAAATTCAAAACATTGCAATTTTCCTGCTTACATTACAAAGTTATTAATAAAATTCATACAGACTGAATACTAACAGAATGGTTTGCAGCGTCATTTTATATGTACCATGCATCTTAATTGAATGATCACCCGCCAATACATTTTCTGCTACTTCCAGTGCCTTGATTTAAGTCCCCAGAAACTGTCTGCTTGACCTGGATCAGAACAACACTGAAAACCAAGGTTTGCAACTATTTTAAGGTTGCTTGCAGTAGTTTTGCTTTCATTAGGTTTGTTAATGTAAACAACTGAAGTAAACCAATTACTCCAAAAGGCTCAGTTGAACAGATTTTGAGAGTAGGAAAGACAAAGGATGGAAGCAAGAGTTCAGAGAGCCCCAAACCAGGGAATAACGTTAAGATACCCAATGTTCCTGGCACAGGATGCCCATCCAATTGTGCATTTCATCCTTGGACAGGGAGGTGCACCTCCAGATGTCCCACTTGCTTCTACCACTTTTCAACAAAACTGTCCTGTGCCTTCACTTTCACCAAGGACAGGTATTCACAGTCCGAGGCTTTGGCACTGTGGAATAGCTTCTGGAGGTCTATTTGCAACAGCTACAGTAGCATGAGATGGGGATTCTGTAAGGAGAACATACTGGCTCAGGACTCATGAGGATCAGGAGGGGTGGTGCTTGTCTTGCTGACAAACCCAAAATGGAGTGCAAACCTCCCAGAGGAGGTGCCAATGGAAGGCATGTGCCATCACTGAAACTGTGCAGGATACAGGCCTTCACCCAAGATCATTGTCCCAAAATTCATATGCTCATTTTACAATCAATAAGCTGATGGGCAGTATTTCATTCTACAGCATCCAGGAGAGAAGATTAGCCTATAATCCAAATATAGAGATGGTTTTTCTTTCAGACTTTGACTTGAATATGTTTACAGCAGTGAAACTGTGTTTTCCGGCTGACCTGGAATATAACATCAGACTAAACTTGAATCTGCTTTGCCAGGTGTGTCAGGGTAAGATACGGCTCTGTGCTGTGCAGGCTAACTCAAGTGAAAACAGGAGGCAGACTAGAACATTGAAAAGCCAAGGTCCTATAGCAAATACTCCTTGAAGCTGTTTATTGGGTTTGAGGTGGTGTGTCATTCTGTCCTGGAGTTAACTATTTAAAAGGTAAGAGTTTTAAATACAGCCCTGAAATACAAGATTATAAAATGTGAAACAGGTGAACTTGCCATCTGGGGTGGTGCAAGCTGAATACACAGGCACTTGCTACATTTAAAATGACAGCCCAATCCACAAGAGGAATTACTGCGAAAACAAAGCAGACAAATGCTCTTTTGATCACTACCTTGATTTTCCTAGTTACATGCGTCAGTTGTTTGCCTACTATCAGGTAAGTGCTCGGTGTGCAATGCGATGGTTAAAAGGCCAGTGCTATTTTTAGCCCTGTACACACTGCAAGGTAGCAGAAATGTAGGGCAATTCACACAAGCAAGGCACAGGCAATTCTTGCCTGAAAGCATGCAGTGCTTGAACTGCTGCTTGAAGAGAGAGGACGACTTTCCTGGTCAAGAGCCGATTTATAACATCTCTATGTCAAAATCTAGTCCAAACAGATATGCTCTCAAACACAAGTGGCCAGTGTAATAGATGCTTTTGTCTGAGGCTCTGTTTAAGCTGCCAAAGGGGTGAGACAGGGCCACCGTGTGACCCTCGCAAGCAGCCTCCCAGGCCTTCTGACCTGAAACATTGCATTCTCACCAATCTGTTTTAAATCCCACATTGGCACTGGCTGCAGGCTCATGCAGAAAGCAGAGGGACTCCCAGAGGGCACAGAGCTGGGCAGATACCTGTCCACCTCAGTCTTCTCACCTATAGCCCAGCAGCCAGGGCGAGGACACAAGGATACAGGCTAGTCAAGGACAACTTAGCACGGGCTCAGGCCAGCTCTAGAGCATTTTGGACAACAGGCTAACAAAAGGCATGCAATTTGTTGACAATCAACCATAAAGTTTCTTTGCATATTTTTCCTTCCCATAAGGACATTAATGGGCACTGGTGTCATCTCCCGAGACCTGTGTCCTTCTGATAAGTTTCTCAGGTATACATGGAGGTTGCTCCAAGCTGCAGTGGAGTTGCTGTTCTACACAGAGTGGCATGTAGGAGAGATAGCAGCAATTTTTCTAGCTGCCTTGGGCACTGAAGCATCTTTTGCTGCTGGGAGGAGAGAAGAAGCACAGATGTGACTGCAAGCTGGTCCTCAGAGGTGCCAGACAAGTCTGATGTCAGCACAGAAGATGGCATAGTTCAGAAGGAGGGTAGGCATGACAGAACGAGGAGAGGAGGCTGAGCCCTGGAATGACAAGGCCACATTAGATAACCATCCACACACACTTTGCACACCTCAAAGGTGAAGGAGGAAGAAGTGCTGTTTGGTGTACAGCTAAGAGCAATGAGATGCAGCTGGCAAAAGAAAAACATGATTAGCATTATTAGGGCTGAATGTTAGGAAACATCTGAAATGATGAGCAAGCCATGCACAATTTAAAATGAGAACACAAGAAAGAAAAAAAATCTGTGCCTGACCTGCTATTTTACCATACTGAAAATTCTCATTTAACTGCAGAAAACCATGTCTGAGTTAAGTTGAATTGGAGTTCCTACAGAGTTATTAACAGAAAGGCTCAGGGTGAGAGAGGTGGTGGCTTAGCTACCTCTCAGTAACTGTCTACTGATTATTTAATGTCTGTAATGTGCTTTAAAGATGAAAACCACTGAGTGCTTAGTAAATTAGAACAAAAAAAATATCCCCAACCGTGGCATCTATTAAATTACCAAATGACCTCTCCAGGGAAGCCTCAGAAGTATTGTCACAAAATAAATTTAAAACCGTACAGCTTGAAATGTATTTATTATAGGAAAGAGACCTGCATTTGCCCCAAGGAAAAGAGATGAAATGTCCTAAGGCTTCAATAGTCTTTCATCTCCAGTTTTTTATCTCTCTTTCCTGATGCATAGGGGAGAGAGATGATTATTTAAACTGTTTTTTGCTTTGGAGCTGTCTAGTGAAATGTGCTGACAGGTGCTATCCATCGACTGTATTTCAGGTAATTCACGATGCAGACAAGTAAGGGGGCCCACATTCCTTGACAAAAAGCACGTACATGCTGGAGGAGGATGCAGCTTCTCTTTGGCACCAAGACAAGCTGCCAGCCATTGCTATTTTCAAGGCAGACCAGAAAAAAAATTACCCAGACACATTTCCAGACAGATGCACACAGCAAGCAGCAAGGAACAGCTTGGTCAATCCTGGGCTGTCACAGAGTGCTCAGAACAAAATGAAGAGGCAGCCTTTCCTTTCCCGTTCTTTTTCCTGATGCATCTGGGCTGAGTAGAAACAGCAGCTCTTTCCTCTTGCTACCACTGACAAGAGCCAGGACTGCGGTTGTTTACATTGCCAATGGCAAACGGAGGGGCAGGGGCAGGAGGAAGGTGAACAGGAGTCCAAAGAGCAAAGGTGGAAGAAGGGATTCAGACATTGCCAGCTTTTACATTGCATAAAAAGGCTCAGTTGTTTTGACTGTGATTTCCCATCAGAGCTATACCCTTATCTGGGATGGTTATGTACTGTAGTCCCCATGCTGTGAGTACCTCCCTGAACAGCTGCATCTGCCCTACAAAACTATGGAGCAAGCTAGAGGCTCCAATGAGGTTTTCTATAGCCCCCAGGTAAGGACTGCCTCATGTCCCCTGAGAAGCCCTGGGAGGTGAGATTCCCAAGTCCCAGGTTGCAAGTAGGGCAAGTACCATTTATGCTGCAGGAAGTTCATTTGATTCTGTGGTACAAGGCTGGAGTGTGGGCAGGCCTTTAAGGAGGTTCGGCTCCTGCCCCACTAACAAAACTGTCCTGTGGCACAGCAAGAAAGAGAGGTGACAGTGTAGCAGACATTGTCTGGGGGAGAGAGGTGTGGTCCAATACAGAGCATGCCATCAAGTACAGCAGGGGAGATAACAAAATGCAAATAAATTACTTTTTCTTAACTTGAAGGTAGCTTCAATACTTTCATTAAACTACATTTTCTGTCATTATTTGATCATCTGTAGGTTTTTGCAGTAAATGGAAAGTACAGCAAAAAACAGAAATAATTTAATGTTATTACTGAGACGTGTTGAGTATACAAAAGTTCTTTTCAAGACTACACACACAGATCCTCAGAATAATTACTTTACTATAGAGTTGCCATCTCTGCTTAGCAGTAGAGGATTCATTGTCCTTTGCATTCAGCAAGGTGATAGATGTTGTAAAGATATTCTTCAGCCATGAAGACGTTTGCAGGCCACATAAACTTTCAGGGCAGAGGAAAGGGGAGAGAGAGAGAGAGAGAAATGAAACCTAGCAATTCTCAAATGACATCTTCATTTCCAGCTACATTCTGTGGTCCAGGTTGGCAGCACCTGGGAGTTTGGTAAGAGCTGAAAAATTCCATTTCGAGAGCCAATCAGACAAGTATTGCAGGGGCAGGCAGGAAGAAAAGACACTGGTTGATTTCATGCAACACACTGTGACACAACCTGCACACAGTCCTTAATGAAATTTTCCTAAGCAGCATCAGCAACAGCTAATAAGAATGGCTGGCCACTGTCTCACCTTGTTTTTTTTATCTTTATGGGCTCTTAAGCCAACCTGTCCAATCCTGCAATTTGCAAAAACATGGTATGTTGTTGGTAAATCCAAATTTCCTCCCATCATTGCTTGTCCTACTTTCTCTGGGCCAAAGTCCCGGTACTGCAGTACAAAGTGGCAAGCCAGATATCATAATTCAGGCAAGAAATTAGAGCTGCAGCTCAAAACCCAAGATGCTTTCAAGAGGAAATCTGATACAGAAAAAGGATCTCACATCACAACATCTTTGCAAGTTAGACATCAGAAATCAGTCCAGAACTCCAGTTCTCAGCGTATTCAGGTGCTCAAAATGTGTATTTCTCAGTGGTACAATTTTCATGCTGTATCTTAATGGGAAATTAGTTAATAACCAACAGCTGCACTATCAGAATTAGAACCAAAGTGTCAGTTATGGAGATCTCTCTATACTGAATCAGATTTGTCATTAAAATTCATCAAATGAAAATTTTACTATCAGCAAATTTTACTGATGTACTAGAAGATTTTTCAAGAGGTATATTTAAAGTGAACTAGAAAAGGAGGGCATATTCCAATAAATCCACTAGACTGTTGTAAATTACATATAAAAATGTTTTTTTTAATTAGATGTTTGTTATTATAAGGTATGTTAATATTCATACTTGGTCAGAGAAAATGAAGTCACAGTACATGTACCAAACTTCATTATAAAAGCATTTGATTCAAATCATATTCTAGAAACAACAATAAATCTTGCTTTATTGCAAGTTTCTTGCAGCATATCCATGTTATGATGCAAAACAAAATACAACACATTATAGTTTGAATACAGCCTCACAAAATATTGGAAGGAAATATTTACCGTATGCAATGGATTAATCAATAACAAACTACTTCTGAGCTTTTCTCTTAATAACCAGTGATCTGTTCACCTTCCCTTCCCTAGAAATATACGGTGTAAATAACTTTTCACAAAGCTTATTGAAGTACTGATAACATCGTGAGTAAAATGTATATATATATATATATATATATATATACATACTGAAACAGCTAAATCATAGGGATGCCTTTTCAGAATTTTATTACATTGTTTCACCTCCTACAGAACAAATAAGCAATTCATTTTCTTGTAAATAAATACCAAAGGAAAACATGTAGTATTGAATTTAGGGAATTTCTGAGCTCTTTCACCTCCATAGCTTTTGCTAAGTATTCTGAATGTGTGATGACAATCTTTTCAGGAAGACATTTGGATGTGCTTTTATCCAAGTGTTACGGTCAAAATCCTAGTATAGACAAAAAGACACACAACTTATAATCAAAGCCAAGAATGTATGGTTACTGTCACTGAAACTTTAACTCGCAACTATTGCTTTATTAGTCCTGATCTAATTAGTACAGAAAAAGATGAAAAAAAAAAAGAAAAAAGAAAAAAAGAGAATGCTATTAACTCTTGATAATGATACAGGTGACAACTCTTACACACATCTCCTAGTTCCTACACCTTTCCACTGCCTGCCCGGATCCTAAGCTGTCCGGCCTCGCACCATATATGCGGTTTTACGTACACTGGATACTTACACTTTGTTCTCTTTGTTACCATTAAAACTAGTTTTACTCAGTTCCTAGATTTGCCTTTATTTAACTATTAGTAATTGACCACTGATAGGTTGTTTATAGCTCTGGATTCTCAAGTATCATCTCATGCTCTCTATTGACATCTCATATCTGTACTCCTCTGCAGTGCATCCAGTAGCTTTCATTTTCAGGCCTCTGTTATGACATCATGCTTACAGTCCTCTACGTTGCATCATTTTGCTAGGGTCCTACATTCTTTATTCTACATAAAATAGCTACTTGTTACTCTCAGCTAGGTAAAAATCATGGTTATATTACACAACTGTACAAAGCCAAGCAAAAGTAGAACATATTGTGTAATAGCCACCTGGTCATTAGGAAGTCGCTGTTGCAGCTAAACAAGCTAAAGCAAAACTCCAAGCAGGCCCAGACAAGCCCAGACAAAGCCTTAAGTCCCAAGGCCTTACAGAGCTCCTGCAAAACCTCTGGCCTGTTACAGACAGCAGCAATGCGTGTAACCATGAATACGGTAAATACTGAGCTACAGGGCTACACAAAGTTTAGATGCATGACAACCTACAAATGTAGTCCATCCTTGAAAAGCTCCAGCACGCAGTCACAATGCCTCACAAACAGCCAGAGAAGGGAACTGGCTCGTTCAGACTCCTCTTCATAGTCACTTCTTTTTTACTTGTTAGTAATTATCTTCTCGCCACTACTAGTAACAGCTGTCTCTATCCTGACCTAGCCATACTAAACTCTGCTGTTTCCTTCCTACCTTGAAGAAAGACAGCCTGTTTTAAAAGTGGAAAAAACCCACCCAAAACAAAACAAACCCCACAAACACTAAAGACTTTAAAAGCTTACACTCCTTCTTTTGCTGGTTACTGTTTTTTCCACACACTTTACCCCAGCTAAGAATATGCAGGAAAGTGTTTCTTCAGAAGCAAGAACCGGCTCAATCTTGAGCCACAAATATGGCCCTAGATCTAGGAGCCAGTTTAACTGGATTCTCTTGCTGGTTCTTCAGCAGTTCCTTGCATGAGCTTGACTTGGGGCGGATCTTCCACCTGCCAAATTTGGGCAGGATTGTCACTTAAGACGTTATGACAAAGCAGTTCAACAGCTATAGATAAAGCATGCCATTTAAATACAAGCTACTGTTTTATTACCCACAAAAGTCACCTCCAAGCTGGTTTTGTCATTTCTGACATGGACCCTTTTAACTCGCACCATAACACTGCATTGGCCCTGAATGTTAGTTCTCAGTGAATAAGTACCTGAAGCAGGTGCTGTGCGTATGGCTGGATGAGTTGCAAGACAGAAGCTGCCCTACCTTCCTTACTCCCATTTTCTTCTGCAAGCCAATCATATTCTGAAAGTGAGTATTAGGATGCTGTGCTTTTCACCAGGATCCTTTTGGGAAAAGCCTAGGACAAAAAATGAAGGAGGGGAAAAATCACAGTACTTTGTGCTGTAGCTCCTTTATCGTTCTCCCCTTAGTCCTGACCTTGCTAGCTTCAAACTAGTTCCTGCTGTGCAGCTCCCTACCACACTTACAGCAACTCCTACGCCTCAGAAACACATCCTGCTTGCACTCAGTTCACTTATTCTTCATTTTAGACTAGACTGAATAGAACTTTGAAGCCAATGAAAATTCAGCTGTGTTTAATTGAAGTTCAAGGTCACAAACCTGTCCAATTTCATTGACTTCCAGGGAGAATATCCTCAAATTCTGGGTTCCCCCTATTCTGACCGATTCCAGCTCCTAATTATACTGTCTTTTCTATTTCACTCTAAAACAAAAATACAGAGATGCCTATACTCACAATTACTCCTCACTGCTCCCTACAGTACAAGTTTTTCTAAGCAGAAGTTTATCAGAAGATGCTTAGGCTTTCTAGCCACTGATACTTAGAAAGCAGCTCCTCATGAGGTTAGACTCCCTGGCAGGCTCAACGCAAAGTTATGACCATATGCACTGAAATACTATCCTGTCCTGTTTTCTGCAATGTACCCTGAGCTTTTATGCTGCTTTTGATGTATCCCCTTCAGGTCTGCAGGCACCATTAAATGTTCACAGACTTTCATAACTTATAAAACACACAGGAACTACATACTAATTACTCTATTTTATATCTCAGTCTTACAGCGATCTTTGTAAATAGGCAATATGCAGAGAATTCTTTACTGTACCACTTAGGAGAAATTATGGCAATAGGTGACTGTTTCTACTAGTGATTATTCTAGAAGTAGAAATTACTGATAAGTGTAGCTATTATATGAATGGTTTGAATTATAGCTGTAGACTGAGTCTAAGTCAGTGTTTACTTACAGAAATTATTATCTGAATCTTCTAAATACCTGATGCTATTAATCTCTCTCTTCAGAATAACTCCTGAACTTATCTTCTCTTTTTAGGGTATTTGTCATCTCCAATTACTCAAGTAAACCAGCTTAACCTATGTGCTTCCAAATGGATCTGTTATCTCAGCACAGGAGCACTGCATGCACAAAAAGCCCAAACTGCACCTTTCATTCATTTTGGTCAAACCCAAATCATTCCTAAGGGCTGCTCTCAGATGGAAACATTACCACATGATTGAGACACTCCCATGTGGTTTTCCTTACTTGACTTTATATAGCATTTTTCTCCAGAGCATTTCTACTTCTTTGATCGTGACAGTTAATGAAACTAGGCCTGCACAGAGAGAGGGTATTTAAAGTTACAGCATAAAAGTTACTCAGCCCATGCTAGCCTGTTCAGCATTGCACTTTTCTAGCACTCCCTTCAATTTATTACTAAGTACTCCTATCCGTAGGTCTTCTGTAATTAGGCCAAATACAATCAATTCATAAAACATCATTGTTTTCCCATGTTTCAAAGCAATCATTAAGGACTGTAACATTCTATGAATTGATTGAGCATGGGGATTACTTTATCTCCAGGGGAGATGATGATCAGCATTTCCCACCCAGTTCCTCAGCTGTCTTTACTAATTTATCTTAATAACATCTTTGTGTTTTGACTCAGAAGGAAAGAGATCAAAGCAGAGAACAAGGCAGGCATACTCTCAAGATTAAAATCGGCCAAAGGCAATCAGCAGAGCGAGTAAACAGCTCTTCAGCAGTCTAAAAAAAAGCCTGGTCTAACATGAGGATTTTTGTGCTCCTGCAAGCTCTTTCCCAGTTAGCCCAGTTGGATTCAGAAGTCACATCTGCTGCTCATGCTATTTCTTGTCATCACCTCACCTCCATTGCCCTTTTTCACCCTTGAACTTCGTTAACCAGTAACATTACAACAAACCTTGTGGTTCTCCTTTTCTCCCTAATAAGACAGCACAGAACTGTACTTCTTACAGGAACAGGGGCTGTTCTTACAAGAACACCAGGCAGCTCCTGGCTTCACTTTAACCTTGAGACTTGGCATGCTGAGGAGTACTCACATGCCAGCCTGAGGTGAAGTGCTTAAACGGTCAGTGTACTTCAGTGTTTCAGCACTACCCCGTTTCACTTCAGGAACAGAAGACTGAGCACACAGGAGGTGGGGGTGCTTATGTTTTATTTGCAACTCATTATGTCTCACTTGGTACCTTGCCATTTCTGATGATCCTCTCTGTTCAGACCTTCTCATCTCTGAGATATGAAAGTGCTTCGCTGTAACTTGGCTCCAAGTCACATCTTGAACAGAACAACCTAATCAGAAGAGAAAATGAGAGGGAGATTTCACTCCTTGTGTTTCTGCATGAGAGCATAAAACATAACTCCTGCTTATTTTCTTGGCTCTCTTTTATAATGAGAAGACAGACTTGATGCTAAGGAGCATTTCAAAGTGTTAATTTTAGCTTCCATTGGAGCTTGACTTTTAAAGTGGACTTTGCTTCCAGTGAACACAGGAGCCACTGAAATCTAGTTTAAAAGTGTTTGTTTGTTTGTTTAAATCAATGAGCATTAGGCCTATCCTGCACTCTCATCTTGCTCAAAGCTGGGGAGTTGACAGAAGCAGCTCACCTTTGATTGAGAATCAATGTGTACAAACACAAGGTTATGTGCCTGGGAATAACAGAGGGACGCTTCCTGTGCAACTGGGAATTGGATCCTGCGAAGCAGCAACTCTGAAAAGGACATAGGAGGTCACAGCAGAAGAGCACGGAGGTGTCAGCAGCACTGTGCTATAACAAAAGGAGCGCTGCTGCTACCTATGTAGTAGCACACTGAACACAGGCAGTACGCTCTCCGTATTTGGCAGTGATGAGACTGTTGCTGGCACACTTCAGCCCAGACCTTGGCTTTGAAGCGCTGGATATGTGAGAAAGGCATTCACAGTTTGTAACTGCTGTCAGCTTTGCAGGTCCTGTCATCTTTCTTCTCTTCCCAAAGCTTTGTGTAACTTCAGACATCTTCTTTGCTAACTGTGATGGAGCCCAACACTAGGGGACAGAAGACTACAGACAGCTTTTGCAAAATGGCATCGGGCAGGTGCAAACGTTCTTGTGCTAAATGTTGACGTGAAAGGCAGAGATCACTTCAGCCAGCCCCTTCATATCTGCTACTAAGAACAGAAAAAGGAGCAGTGCCAGCACTAGGCCAGAGGAGGTGAGCAATCCTGTCTCTGCAGCACTCCCTGCTGTGTGCTGCACTCCAGAGCTCTGCTGTGACCCACATCTAGAGCTAAGCTTAACCTGGGAAGCTTTAAATGAGAAACTAATCTTCCTCCTGGGTCACAACCCAACTAGAGACTGGAACTTGAGGGATCCTTCATTAAAAAGCTTTCACAGTGTTGGAAGTCAACCCCCAGTGCACAGCTGATGAAGGAGTGAGGAATACAGGCCCGTGGCATGTACAGGGCCTGGGTTCAGCTCCGTTCCATCACAACCTGACATCGTGAGTGAGCCCAGAACTGCCTGTAATGTTTCCTTTAGAAAAAAAAAAGGGGGGGGGGAGGGCAGGGCAGGGATAATATTTCATATCTCATTATTTTAATTTTCCTTGTATGTGGTACTGCTTTGGAAAAGCTAACTTCTGTCCCTACAGACTTTATTTCTCACTCACTTCCATCTTCCTTAGATTTGTTGGTGAAAATAGGCCAGAAAGATAGAAACACTCATTTAAAAGTATTGCCTTCATGAAACCGCAAAGGAATAGGAAGTGCCCAACACCTATCCATTGTTTTTTAACCAGCTAAAAGGCCTGTCAGATTAATCACAAGATTCAGGGTTCTGCCACACATGTCAAATCAAACAGCCACTGGGCTCTTTGGAGCTACCACCAGGTTCACTGGAGCCTCCACAGAACTGGATGATCAGCCCTAATTACAATTTTCCATGACAAAGTAGCTTTAATCTCCATGCAGGGCATGTGTCAGCCCTGTTTAATCAGTGAGAAAATTGGGCAGAGATGAAGTCAGGGTAATTAGCTCTTCTCTTTCCCCTTGATATCCCCTCCACAGGAGAATGTTTACAGAATACAAAAAGCATCAGCAAGTTTCTTAAGTCCAGAGAGTAACACCAGACAGGTCGGTCATGCCAGGACACAGAGAAATTGTTCCCTGCTCATGGCCCTGGTAGAGCCCATTTCACTCCTGTACATCAGAGTATGGGCTGTGTCTCATTTCCCACAAGGCTGCCTGTGCTCAGACTGAGGGCAGGCAAGCTCCCACTCACAGGAGCCAAGTGCTTCCTGTCTTCTGAATCCTGTGCTGCCACTGGAGAAGCAGCGTGTCACTATCTTCAGTAGCACCTGAGGTCAGCATCAACCTGTGCTTGGTCACTCCCACACAGGACCATCAGTGGTCCCTCTGGACCCAGCAATAGTGACCCACAGAAACCTGCCCCTCTGGTTTCCTTCTATGGCTGCCTTATTATCAGGAGAATCATGATTACATTAATGAACTGATACAACTGACTTCCAGACAGTACATTGTCTTTCAGCTACCTCACCAAAACTGAAAAAAAACCCCAACGCTCTTCATAACGAAAGTATCTTTTATTTGTGCATCTTTCATTATTCCAAAAAGCTGTATAAGTTTTGCTCTGTAAGTCTTGCACCATAAGGTTTCTTTCCTCGATGTTAGACCGTTTTTATGGCACTTCCTTGATATCTCAGTGATGTATGTCACTGAACATGAACGTCAAAGCTGAAGAACATTGCTCTTACCAGTGTCCACACAATGGGAAGGTCACTTCCCTGCTAAAATCAAGTTGCGTATTTCTGTGCTGCAAAACTGAAACTGATGTTTCAGCCACAGTGAGCAGAAAACAAGCTGAAAAATGACAAGCTCTTCCCAAGATCTGGTTGGGCTGCTCATTTTCTGAAACCTAGTTGCTCGTAACATTTTTCTGGGAACTGCTGTACTTAATAGATTTTCTTTCTAGTGTTAAAAGTGGCTCTCTGAAAATTGTGTAAGCTTTTGACTTTTTTTCCCTAC